>NW_012145634.1:674189-677890 GCF_000956105.1 Propithecus coquereli
GGAGGCTGAGGCAGGAGGATTGCTTGAGCCCAGGAGTTTGAGGTTGCAGTGAGCTATGATGATGCCACTGTCCTCTAGCCTGGGTGACAGAGCTAGACCCTGTCTCCTAAAAAAAAAAAAAAGAAAAAATCACTGCTGTCCTGCCTCTCCTTGCCCTCTAGGAGTCCCTGTGGAGTCTTCTCCCAGAAGCTGTGAAGCACTCCCTTCCCTTCCTTGGCCCAGGCTGCCTGCCCACAGCCTCCCCTTAGAGCAGCCAGCAGCTCAGGGCCCTGCCAACCCGATGGGAGCCGCAGCCTGGCTCTTGGCTGTGTAGGGCTGCCCGTTATGCAGCAGATTTCCCAGGGAGGAGGTGAGGCCCATCATTGCAGGGGGTGGACAGCAGGATTGGGTACCCCCTGCAAATTAGGAATGAGACTGGAGAATCCTTTCCAGAATGTGGACACTACCCTCTTCCACACTCACCTCTCCCTCCTGTCTCAGCTGGCTTGCCCTGACCAGGGGACACTTTGGGCCCCCAGTGCCCCACTCGGATACCCTCCACAGCCTTCTGACAGCACCCTTCCCTCCCTGACCAGCTGGAGGGCCTTCTGACCCCTCCACTTGCCTGCTGACATGGAAAAGGCTGGCCTCTCCCTCTTGGAGCCTCAGTTTCCCCATCTATACATTGTCTGTGATTGTGTTCCAAGCTGTGCAGCTGGCCAGCCCCTGCAAAGTGCCTCAGTTTCTCCTGGGGCATATTTTAATATCGCTTTCCTCATTGGGGCTATTGTACCATCTTCCAGATGAGGTTCTGAGGGGTGGGGGAACTTGCCAGAGGATAGGGCCACCTGTCACAGGCTAGCAGAAGGTCAGAGGTCAGGCCACCAAGGAGACCCAGCGGGATGCGCCTTCCGAAGGAGGGGGTAGGGATTGAGAGGAATGAAACCCGACTCCTCTTAGACTCACCAGGTTTAAGGCTTTGGATGTCCACCACACAGCAGGGAAACTGAGGCCCAGAGTGGCCCCGGCTGGCCAGGGTCACCGAGCATCCGGCCTGCGAGGACAGCAGCTTGGCCCACCCGGGGACAGGACCCTGTCTCCGGCCCGACCCAGCGGGCCAGCCCCTCCCCGTCCACCTCCCCCACCCCGGCCCTGGCCGCTGGGAGAGTTTAGAACAAAAGGCGGCGGGGGGCGGGGCCGGGGGCGGGGCGGAGGCTATAAGGGGCGGCGGCCCGGCGCGGCCCAGCAGGCCCAGCAGCCCCGGGGCGGATGGCTCGGGCCGCCGGGCTCCGCGGCGCGGCCCCACGCGCCCTTCTGCTCCCGCTGCTGCTGCTGCCGCTGCTCCTGCCGCCGCCGCTGTTGGGCCGGGCCTGGCCGCCGGTGAGTGCCCGCCGGCCGCTCCTCGCCGAGGGGGCGCCGGGCACGCGGGCTGGGCGCAGCGGCCGATCCGGACCCACGAGGGCGCCCTGGGTGGCCTGATGCGGCCGGTACCAGAAACGCCTTCTGGTTCCTTGTGGGTGTGATAGATAGTGAGCTTCCTGTCCCTGGAAGTGTGCAAAGAGAGCCCGCGCCGGGATGGCTGGGACTGGTGAGCAGAACTCCACACTGGACTCACGCCCCCTCCAAGCGCAGGGACCTGCCCCTCGCGCCCCAGTCGCGGATGCCGGGTGCATGTTGGGCGAGGTAGCAGAGGAAGTGGTTACGGGAGCCCCCTATTCATCGCAGGGACAAAGCGGAGCAGGTCCCAGGCGGGTGTCAGCCAGCAGGTGTGTGGCCGAAGTGAGCGCACCTCCAGGTGCACAGTGGGACAGGGGATAAAGGAAGCGCCAGGGAGGGTAGTGCTGCGCTGGGGGAATAGGGTCTGAGCCTGCAGGAGATGCTGCCCCCTGTGCACCTGCCGGCAGGAAGTTTGGGAGGCTCGGAGCCAGGACAGCACGAGTATGAGACGGTATGAGTGCAGCGTGTGTGACCAAGAGGTGGGCGTCAGAGAGAAGGGGGAGCTGAGAGTGGGTGGCTGAGACCCTCAGAGGGCAAAAGGGTGGGGAGAGAAATGGAAAGAGCACACATTGTCCGAAGTGTGTGCTCCAAAGTGGAGAAGAAAGTCCAGGTAAGAGAGAGGACAGAGTGAGGAAAGGAGGGACTGTCACCGGGTATGTGTGACAGACTGTGTGTGTTCCAAAGGCTGCACCTTCCCTTGAGCTGGGCTTCAGAGCACCAGTCACAGGGGTGACCAGGCAGGGCCTGGTGCCTGGGCCACTCTGCCCTGCAGCCAAGGTGTCCAGCCAGCTCAGGTAGGCATGGGAGCAGGAGGGGGTGACAGGCTGGAGTCCTGGAACTGGTGTGGTGAAGAGGGAGGCCTGGCCAGGCTGGGGCCCTCTGTCCAGACACACCGGCTCTGCCCTGGCCAGCCTCATCCTCTGCTGGCTATGCAAGCAGGAGGGGTTGGGATGGGTGGGGTAGAGTGTATGGCGTGGGGATCACCTTAGTCTGGAGGCCCTGCTTCTTCCCAGCCCCTCTTGGTCCCCTAGAACCTGGGACCGAGTAAGGAATCAATCACCCTGGGTAGCTGTTGACCCCACAGGTGTGGGATTTGGAGAGATCTGTGTTTGAACCATGTGACCTGAGTGAGCCTTCTTATGCCTCAGAACTCACCCACTCCATCTGCAATGGGGGGTGAGAGGGGGTGACAGTACCTGCTGGGCACTGAGGATGAAAGGAGGTGATGCCAGGCACACTGGAGATACTCTGTCACCTGGAGCTGCCACTTTGATGCTTGTGCAGGGTCAGCGCTGGGGCTGGGAGCCAGCATAGGGTGGCGTCTGAGCTGAGCTGTTGTCTGTCACTCTGCAGACACACAGGGAGCATTTGGGGTTACCTCTGGTGTGTTTATCCCTAGGTTGCTGTCAGCAGAGCCAGGAGAGCTCTGTAAATATTTATCCATCCCAGTTCCTAGCTTTCAGGGTTGATGAAAGCCCTGAAGTCCAGAGGGACAAAGCTACCTCCCCTCCTGGAGGCCACAGGGGAGGGGAGGGAGGGGGGTGTTTAGGCGGAAGCTTGGGGAAGAAGGTAAACCTGCTTGCCAACTGGCTATGTGACTTGGGCAGGTTGCTTGACCTCTCTGGGCCTCAGAGGGACAGGATGCTGCATAGAACAGCATGGTGATGCTCCCGTGCTCCTCACAGCCTGACCAAGTGCCCTCCATTCAGACTCACCTCCGAACAGCAGAAGGCACAGCTCTGATTAATTATCCCATTGGACAGATAGCAACTGAGGCCCAGAGAGAGGCACAACTAGTCTGGCCTTACTCAGTGGTTTCCTAGCCAGGGGTCCTCCTTATGTCCCCTCTGTCTGCTGCTGCCTGTTTTCTGGGTTGGAAGTTGACTCAAGGGCCGCCCCTGAGTCTCCGAGCTCCGCCAGGAGACTGGGTCTGTGGAGAATTTCCTTGTCTGAGGCTGTGGTTTGGTGCCTGCCAGCAGAGGGCAGGGCTAGGCCAGCCGGGCACCCACCACAGGGCAGGCAGAGGGCAGCTGCTGGCCCAGGAGGGAATGCACTGGGAGCAGAAACACTCCTCAGGAATGTGGGTTTTGGAGGTAAGCCAAGAGTGGGCTGGGGGTTGCAGTAGGGGAAGGCTCCAGAGCGGGAGGCATGGAGCCCCAGGTCTAGGCCCTGCTCTTCCCTGACCTGCTGTGTGACCCTGAGCAAAGTCCTTGACCTCTCTGGGC
>NW_012145634.1:678045-707783 GCF_000956105.1 Propithecus coquereli
AAGGCGGCGGGGGGCGGGGCCGGGGGCGGGGCGGAGGCTATAAGGGGCGGCGGCCCGGCGCGGCCCAGCAGGCCCAGCAGCCCCGGGGCGGATGGCTCGGGCCGCCGGGCTCCGCGGCGCGGCCCCACGCGCCCTTCTGCTCCCGCTGCTGCTGCTGCCGCTGCTCCTGCCGCCGCCGCTGTTGGGCCGGGCCTGGCCGCCGGTGAGTGCCCGCCGGCCGCTCCTCGCCGAGGGGGCGCCGGGCACGCGGGCTGGGCGCAGCGGCCGATCCGGACCCACGAGGGCGCCCTGGGTGGCCTGATGCGGCCGGTACCAGAAACGCCTTCTGGTTCCTTGTGGGTGTGATAGATAGTGAGCTTCCTGTCCCTGGAAGTGTGCAAAGAGAGCCCGCGCCGGGATGGCTGGGACTGGTGAGCAGAACTCCACACTGGACTCACGCCCCCTCCAAGCGCAGGGACCTGCCCCTCGCGCCCCAGTCGCGGATGCCGGGTGCATGTTGGGCGAGGTAGCAGAGGAAGTGGTTACGGGAGCCCCCTATTCATCGCAGGGACAAAGCGGAGCAGGTCCCAGGCGGGTGTCAGCCAGCAGGTGTGTGGCCGAAGTGAGCGCACCTCCAGGTGCACAGTGGGACAGGGGATAAAGGAAGCGCCAGGGAGGGTAGTGCTGCGCTGGGGGAATAGGGTCTGAGCCTGCAGGAGATGCTGCCCCCTGTGCACCTGCCGGCAGGAAGTTTGGGAGGCTCGGAGCCAGGACAGCACGAGTATGAGACGGTATGAGTGCAGCGTGTGTGACCAAGAGGTGGGCGTCAGAGAGAAGGGGGAGCTGAGAGTGGGTGGCTGAGACCCTCAGAGGGCAAAAGGGTGGGGAGAGAAATGGAAAGAGCACACATTGTCCGAAGTGTGTGCTCCAAAGTGGAGAAGAAAGTCCAGGTAAGAGAGAGGACAGAGTGAGGAAAGGAGGGACTGTCACCGGGTATGTGTGACAGACTGTGTGTGTTCCAAAGGCTGCACCTTCCCTTGAGCTGGGCTTCAGAGCACCAGTCACAGGGGTGACCAGGCAGGGCCTGGTGCCTGGGCCACTCTGCCCTGCAGCCAAGGTGTCCAGCCAGCTCAGGTAGGCATGGGAGCAGGAGGGGGTGACAGGCTGGAGTCCTGGAACTGGTGTGGTGAAGAGGGAGGCCTGGCCAGGCTGGGGCCCTCTGTCCAGACACACCGGCTCTGCCCTGGCCAGCCTCATCCTCTGCTGGCTATGCGAGCAGGAGGGGTTGGGATGGGTGGGGTAGAGTGTATGGCGTGGGGATCACCTTAGTCTGGAGGCCCTGCTTCTTCCCAGCCCCTCTTGGTCCCCTAGAACCTGGGACCGAGTAAGGAATCAATCACCCTGGGTAGCTGTTGACCCCACAGGTGTGGGATTTGGAGAGATCTGTGTTTGAACCATGTGACCTGAGTGAGCCTTCTTATGCCTCAGAACTCACCCACTCCATCTGCAATGGGGGGTGAGAGGGGGTGACAGTACCTGCTGGGCACTGAGGATGAAAGGAGGTGATGCCAGGCACACTGGAGATACTCTGTCACCTGGAGCTGCCACTTTGATGCTTGTGCAGGGTCAGCGCTGGGGCTGGGAGCCAGCATAGGGTGGCGTCTGAGCTGAGCTGTTGTCTGTCACTCTGCAGACACACAGGGAGCATTTGGGGTTACCTCTGGTGTGTTTATCCCTAGGTTGCTGTCAGCAGAGCCAGGAGAGCTCTGTAAATATTTATCCATCCCAGTTCCTAGCTTTCAGGGTTGATGAAAGCCCTGAAGTCCAGAGGGACAAAGCTACCTCCCCTCCTGGAGGCCACAGGGGAGGGGAGGGAGGGGGGTGTTTAGGCGGAAGCTTGGGGAAGAAGGTAAACCTGCTTGCCAACTGGCTATGTGACTTGGGCAGGTTGCTTGACCTCTCTGGGCCTCAGAGGGACAGGATGCTGCATAGAACAGCATGGTGATGCTCCCGTGCTCCTCACAGCCTGACCAAGTGCCCTCCATTCAGACTCACCTCCGAACAGCAGAAGGCACAGCTCTGATTAATTATCCCATTGGACAGATAGCAACTGAGGCCCAGAGAGAGGCACAACTAGTCTGGCCTTACTCAGTGGTTTCCTAGCCAGGGGTCCTCCTTATGTCCCCTCTGTCTGCTGCTGCCTGTTTTCTGGGTTGGAAGTTGACTCAAGGGCCGCCCCTGAGTCTCCGAGCTCTGCCAGGAGACTGGGTCTGTGGAGAATTTCCTTGTCTGAGGCTGTGGTTTGGTGCCTGCCAGCAGAGGGCAGGGCTAGGCCAGCCGGGCACCCACCACAGGGCAGGCAGAGGGCAGCTGCTGGCCCAGGAGGGAATGCACTGGGAGCAGAAACACTCCTCAGGAATGTGGGTTTTGGAGGTAAGCCAAGAGTGGGCTGGGGGTTGCAGTAGGGGAAGGCTCCAGAGCGGGAGGCATGGAGCCCCAGGTCTAGGCCCTGCTCTTCCCTGACCTGCTGTGTGACCCTGAGCAAAGTCCTTGACCTCTCTGGGCTTTGTTTCATCCTCTGCAAAATGGGGGGATGCCTGCTCCCCAGGGCTGTAGATGAGGCCAGGAGTGGGCTGTGCCCCAACCTCACCTCACTGAATCTCGTATTCCTAGGAGCACCGAGCACACCCATCTTAGGAGTTGGCAGCTGCCTCGTGCCAGGCCTTGCAGCGAGGGCATCTGGCCCCAGCCAGAGAGGACTCTAAAAGATGAAGCGTGGGAGGTCAGCGAGGCTGGGAGTGTGTGTCCCATCCAGTGATGGGGAACTGAGGCCAAGAGCTGGAAAATGATGGGATCTAAGGAAAAAACAAATCACACCTGCTGGAGCCCTGGATTCCAGCATGTCCTACTCACTCACGCTCTAAGGTTAATGAATAGGACGTGGCGAGGGAGCAAGGGACCTCTGCCCTGCTGGGAGAACCTGCACATGGAGCTTTACTTCTCTGGGCCTGGGAGCTCCCTTCTAACCGCGACTTCTGTTCTACCATTTTAGTCTGGAGATTTTGAGGGAGAGCTGGAGGTGCCATAGAGACGTTGGCAAGGGGAAGAGAGGCCTACTGTGCAAGGAGCAGGGCAGGGAAGAGGCGCTTCTCTGCCAGAGACTGCAGCAGGCATTACAGAAGGATGTCATGCAGCCCTGAGCTGTGGCATCACCCCCGTTTGACAAATGGGGAAGTTGAGGCTAAGAGAGGACAGTGACATGTCCAGAGTCACCATGGTGTAGAACTAGGCCTTCTGAACTGCAGAGCTTGGCTCTTTTTTCTGCACTGAGAGGGCCAGGATCCAGAAGTCTGGGCATGGACATGGTGCCTTGTGGGAGAGGAGAGGAAGGGACAGTGGAGGGTGTGTGGGGTGTGTCCATGGCTCCACGGGTGTCCCACCGTGGCTGGCTGCGCAGGCTCACTGAGGGCAGAGGCAGAGGCCACGGGCATAAGCAGAGCCAGCAGGTGGGACTCTGGGCTGTTTGGGGATCCCAGGGGACAATGTAGCTCTGCCCTTCCCAGGGAGGGTCCTTATACCCCTGCCAGGGTTAGGGGAAGGAATCTGTTTCTACTGTAGGTCAAGGGGCAGCATGGCGGGGAGGAGGGGGCAGGCTCTGTGGCCAGTCCGCAGACCTGAGGTCCATGTCCTCAGTGTGAGACCTTGGATATGAATCGTGCCCACCCTACTGACCCTGAGTGAGCCTGCCCCCAGAATGCCTGGGAAGCAGCAGGTGCTTAATAATGTCCTGTTCCTTCTCTTCTGTCACTAAGGTGTCACTAAGGAAGGATGACTCAAGCCCTGGAGAGCAGAGCACAGGCAGCAGGGAGCGGGGTGGGCCGTGAGCACAGACAGTCCGCTACCAGAGCAAGTTGCTTATCTTCTCTGGGATCCATTTCCTCATCTGAGAAATGGGGGTGATGACGGTGGCACTGGTGAGAAGTTCCACTGGGGCTAAGAGCATGTCCACAGATGCCAGGGGCCTGGCCTGCAGCGGTGATAAGTACTTATTAACAATAAGCCCATGGCCGGGCGCGGTGGCTCATGCCTGTAATCCTAGCACTCTGGGAGGCTGAGGCAGGTGGATCGTTTGAGTTCAGGAGTTCGAAACCAGCCTGAGCAAGAGCGAGGCTCCGTCTCTACTAAAAGAATAGAAAGAAATTAGCTGGATAACTAAAAATATATAGAAAAAAAATCAGCTGGGCGTGGTGGTGCATGTCTGTAGTCCTAGCTACTTGGGAGGCTGAGACAGAAGGATCGCTTGAACCCAGGAGTTTGAGGTTGCTGTGAGCTAGGCTGATGCCACGGCACTCTAGCCCAGGCAACAGAGCGAGACTCTGTCTCAAAACAAAAAAAAAAACAATAAGCCCAGAATTGGCTGGAACCACATCCCAGTGCGGCCGTGTTGGGCCACGTAACCACGCAACAAGCAAGCTCTGGAAGTGGGGGAAGTGGCTCCAGGGTCTCACACCCTTAATAGTTCCATAGCCCCCACATTCAGAAGGCCCCTTCCTATTGGGGTGTTCTTGGGAGTTGACTCCTCAGCTCGGGGATCAGGAGTTTGGAGGCCTGGGATGCTGACCCTGGGGCATCTGGGGCCTGGGACGGCTGCCAGAGGCTGAGGGTGAGGCGGGGCCTGAGTGGCCGGGCTCCTGCCCCAAATATGGTTGTGCCGAGGCTGCGGTTGCCCAGACCAGACAGGTGCTCAGTCTCCCGGCAGACAGCACAGCTCCATCCTTCTCCTCCAGTGCAGGAAGGAGATTTAGCTCTGTGAGGTTCTGAGCCAGGCCTCAGTCTTAGGCCTAGGATCCCAGGGTCCGCTCATGGTCCTGCCACGCCCTTGCTGGGTGACCTCACAGGGTCTCCCACCCTCTCTGAGCTTCTGTTTTTCTCATGCACAAGAACTATGACTTCTGCCCTGCGGACTTGCAAAGGGTAGGGGGATGTAGCTTAGGTCAGAATTGCACTGTGCTCCTGGGGCTTTAGCAGGTGGGCCCGGGTGCCTGGTAACTGGCTGCCCCCTCCCTCCTGCGTGGCAGGCAGATCACAGATCTAGCTCCCGCCGTGCATGGGCCCTGGTGGGGTGTGACTAAAACTGCCTGCGCTGGAAGTCAGGCCTCAGTTACCAGGCGCCCTTGCCGGGTGCCGGGCCTGTGCTAAGTGTTCCACACACATCGCCTTGTCTAGTCCTCAGGTGGACACGCTGGGGAGCTACCGCCATCCCCACTGGCCAGGTGAGCAGACCAAGGCCACGCTACAGGGCTGCAGCCCATCCACGCTGGGGGAGGAGGGGGACATCCTGGGCAGGGGAGATGGCAGAGCCGCTCACATGACCGGGGAGGCAGAGTGGGGTGACCCAGGTGTGCCTGAGCAAAGAAAGGGAGGTGGAAACGAGTTTGCGGAGAGTTGGGGAGGTGTGGAGCCAGGAGGAACTCGTCAGGTGTTTCCTTGAGAGCATTTTGGGGTCCATTCCTGGGGGGGGTGTGGAGGATACAGTCAGGGGCTCATAGCCGGTTCACCCCCACCCAGACCTCGCTGGCCTGAGTAGGTCAGTAGGTGACAGGCAGCCCAGGGCCCTCCTGGGTGGGTTGGGGAGACAGCCTGGTGCCTTGGAATGAGGTGTTGGGCTACGAACCCCTGACTGTATTCTCCACACACTCCCAGAAGTGAACCCCAAAACACTCTAGAGGAAACACCAGGGAAGTTCCTCCTGCTCTCCCCCCGCCAGCCCCCAGAGTCAGCCTAGTGCCAAAGGGCCCTGCTGTGTGCTGGTGCCCTTCCCTCCCTGTTTGTCCAGCCACACGGTGGGCCGGGGCTGTGCATGGTGTGCTGATGGGCCACACCTCTAACCACAGGCCACGAGGGCCCGAGGCCTGACCAGGCCCTCATGTTCTCTCTCCTGCCCAGGATGCGCATGGCCGGCGCCCCATGACAAGGGGGCCTCAGCCTTGGCATGCAGCTCTGCCCAGTAGCCTGGTGCCTGCCCCTGCCACCCAAGAGGCCCCCCGGCCTGCCAGTGGCTCCAGGCCTCCCCGCTGCGGCGTGCCTGACCCACCCGATGGGCTGAGTGCCCGCAACCGGCAGAAGCGGTTCGTGCTGTCGGGCGGGCGCTGGGAGAAGACAGACCTCACCTACAGGTAGGGGCTGGGGGCTGCGCGAGCAGGACTCAAGGGCGCTGTGTCCCCATGTGTGAGCCTGCCACCTTCACAGCTGCTTCTCGAGACACACACCAGGGCCAGATCTGTGTGGCTAATGGGCCTATGTGCCCACTGACCCCGCCACCCCCGCCATCCAAGGACACATATGTGAACAAACACCCCCTCACACACATGGATACCCTCCCTCAGCAGGGGGAAGTGGCTTTGTCATCGCCCGGGGAGTCTCAGCACATGCTTGGGGACAGGTGTTCAGTCACCCAGGCAGCCTTTACTGGGGACCTATTAGGGCCAGGCCCGGGACTCCACGGTCAAGGAGGCAGACACAGCCCTGTTCTCTCGGAAGGCCATGTTAGCCACGTCACTGCTGGACTTGGGCTTGGTGCCGGTGGAGACGGCGGGGGGCAGGGGCAGGCAGGAGCCAGCTCCTCACTGCGTGACCAGGGAGGCTGAGGTCCCACATCCTGCAGGCGGCCACTCAGCCTGGGAGGGAAGAACTGTCTGGTGTCTCATGGTGTTGGAGCTGAGAGTGCAGAGTCCTTGGGGATTTCCTGGGTGGGGACCTTGGGTCCAAGAGGGGGCTCAAGGGGCCAAGGTCTCCCCATAGTGAGTGGCACTGTCAGGTCTAGAACGTGGGTCCTGGGACTCCTGGCCCTGTGTTCTTTCCACTGAATGCAGACACCTGTACATGCCTAAGTACACACAAACCCACACAAAGACGTGTCTACATAGCCAGGCAGACTGATGTGCTACACCCAAGGCCCACAGCACACCTCACCGTGTCCCAAGAGTACACACACCCACCAACACTTAGGGGCAACTCCTGACCTCTCGGCCATCAGGGGCTGTCCCTGCCCTGAGGCCCAGGCCCCTCCGCTTCCCCGCAGGATCCTCCGGTTCCCTTGGCAGCTGGTTCGGGAGCAGGTGCGGCAGACAGTGGCAGAGGCCCTGCAGGTATGGAGCGAGGTGACACCACTCACCTTCACTGAGGTGCATGAGGGCCGCGCTGACATCATGATCGACTTCACCAGGTGATCGGCGGCCTGGGATCCCTCAGGGAATAGCCCCGCCTGCCAGCTGTCACTGACTCTGCCCCCACCTGCCCACAGGTACTGGCATGGGGACAACCTGCCATTTGATGGGCCTGGAGGCATCCTGGCCCATGCCTTCTTCCCTAAGACCCATCGAGAAGGGGACGTCCACTTCGACTATGATGAGACCTGGACTGTCGGGGACAACCAGGGTATGGATTGGGTACCCATTTTCCAGGTGGGGCAAGTGAAGGTCATAGAGAATGGGAACTTGCCAAAGTCCCTGAACTGGGTCTGGAGCATGGGTGTCTTGTGGCAGGAGGTCCAGGTGTCGCTGACCCATCTCCCTTCTCCAGGCACAGACCTGTTGCAGGTGGCAGCCCACGAGTTTGGCCATGTGCTGGGGCTGCAGCATACGACAGCAGCCAAGGCTCTGATGTCCCCTTTCTACACCTTCCGCTACCCACTGAGCCTCAGCCCAGATGACCGCAGGGGTATCCAACACCTATATGGCCAGCCCTGGCCTGCCCCCACCTCCAGGGCTCCGGCGCCAGGTCCCCAGGCTGGGATGGACACTAACGAGATTGCACCGCTGGAGGTGAGGCTTGGGAGGGTGGGAAGTCTGAGGTGGGGCCCTGTGGCTGCAGCGTGTGCCCTCAGCACAGGCCCCTCTCCCCCCAAGCCGGAAGCCCCACCGGACGCCTGTGAGGCCTCCTTCGATGCAGTCTCCACCATTCGGGGCGAGCTCTTCTTTTTCAAGGCAGGCTTTGTGTGGCGGCTGCGTGGGGGCCGGCTGCAGCCTGGCTACCCGGCACTGGCCTCTCGCCACTGGCAGGGACTGCCCAGCCCTGTGGACGCGGTCTTTGAGGATGCCCAGGGACACATTTGGTTCTTCCAAGGTGAGTGGAGGTGGAGGGTCTGCTCGAGGAACTTCCTGGAGCCAGGAATGTCATGCCAAGGGTAGTGATAGACAGATGGATCCCCAGGGACACAGTGGGCAGGGAGAGGGTACCCCAAAGGCTGGAGGCCAAGGAAGAGCGTGGCACACTCCTCGAGCACAGTTGGGAGGCCCCGGAGAGGGCAGCTCTGGAGATGGGAGGAGCGTAGACGGTATTGCGCATCTGGCAGTGCACTGGTGCATCCAGCCCCCAAAGCCACCCCATGGGGCAGGGTGCTAGACATGAGGCCTCCAGGGCTCAGAGGCAGCGAAGTGGCTCACTGAGGGTGCAGCTTGGAAAAGGCAGGGCAGGGATTTGATCCAGGTCTGTGACCCTGGAGCTGTGATTTCAACCTTCAGCTGGCAGAGTTGAGACCCTGGAGCCTTCCAGGTGCCAGAGACTTCAGAAGCAAAGGTGCGGTGTGGAAACCTGCACGTGGGTTCAGGGCAGCGGGGCCTAGGGAGTGGTCAGCGGGCATTTGTCACAGAGAGCCAAATGCCAGGGCTAGGAGCAGGAGCCCAGGCAGCCCTCCGCTGACTACAGTAGCTCCACCCAGTGGTACTTTACAGAGCCTTCACCCCGGCTCATCCCAGCTGCCTCCCACTTCCCTCTGGGCGTGTGGGGTGCTGAGCAGGCACTATTGGCCCCCATGTTTTATGGACAAGGAAACTGAGGCTGGGAGAGTCTGTGGTGGTGGCAGAGCAGGTCCATGGTGCTGGGCGTGGCAGTGATGGCTTGGCAGCTCCTTGCAGCCTCTCCTCTCCGGCAGGCGCTCAGTACTGGGTGTACGATGGTGAGAAGCCAGTCCTGGGCCCCGCACCCCTCTCTGAGCTGGGTCTGGTGGGATCCCCGGTCCATGCCGCCTTGGTCTGGGGTCCTGAGAAGAACAAGATCTACTTCTTCCGAGGAGGGGACTACTGGCGTTTCCATCCCAGCACCCGGCGTGTGGACAGTCCCGTGCCCCGCCGGGCCACCGACTGGCGAGGGGTGCCCTCTGAGATTGATGCTGCCTTCCAGGATGCCAGTGGTGCGTTGAGGGTGGGGCGGTTGGTGGGAGGTGGGTGCAGCAGCCGAATCTCCCGCCCAGTGGTGGCTGGGCCTTTGTCCAGCGCCATCTGTCTTCCTCCTGGTGGCCAGGCAGTAGTATATCTTGTGTTGCAGATGAAGAGGCTGAGGGCCAGAGAAGTGCAGTCTTGCCCCAGTCCCTTGGGCACAGCCAGGAAGATAATAACCGCTGAGCACAGAGGGCTGACAGTGTCCCAGGCACGGCTCTAAGCTCCTTACAAGTCTCGTGCATGTCTCAGAACAGCTGTCTGACCTGTTATGAACCCAGTTTCCAGAGGAGCAAACAGAGGCTCAGGCAACGAGGCCTCTAACTGGGGCCACCCAGGTGGACAGTGGCAGAGCCAAGACTCTTACCCAGGCGGTCCCTGCTCATAACCACTGAACCACCCGGCTTCCCACAATTGCAAAGGACTAGAGCCAGGTCAGGACTCGCAGTCCAGTGCTCTCTCTCTCCTACATTGGGACCTGCTGGGAGAGTTGTCTTGGGGTGGCCTAAGGCTCTAGGACTCCAGGAAACCCATCTGTAGTCTGGTTGCTGGATACAGGAGAGAATGACATGGAGGGCGGTGAGGGCAGTGGGACTTGCTTCCTTGAGAGGTAGGACTTGGGCCACTGAAGTTCCAGGAAGCTGTAAGGCGGGACCAGACCCTGGGGCAGGCGGAAGGGCGTTCGGGAAGGCCAACCTCGGATCCTGCAAGGAACTCAGCAGTAGCCAAAGCCTGCCCACCCAGTCGTCCCTTGGGCCTAGTGTCTACTCACTCAGGCCTGACCTTCTCTTCTCAGGGTATGCCTACTTCCTGCGTGGTCGCCTCTACTGGAAGTTTGACCCTGTGAAGGTGAAGGCTCTGGAAGGCTTCCCCCGCCGTGTGGGCCCCGACTTCTTTGGCTGTGCTGAGGCTGCCAACACTTTCCTCTGACCGCGGCTTGGGTGTCCTCAGGGGTGCCGACCCCTGCCAGGCTAGAGACCTGCAGCCATCTTGGTGGCTGTGGGCACCAGGCATGGGACCAAGCCCATGTCTCCTCAGGGGGGTGGGGTGGGGGTGCAATCACCATGACAACTGCAGGGAGGGCCACGCTGGTCGTGGTCACCTGCCAGCGATTGTCTCGGACTGGGCAGGGAGGCTTTGGTTTTACTTAAGAGTGAGGGCGGCCTGGGACTGGCGCCGCTCCACCTGCGCAGGTCCCGGTCAAATCTGGCTGCTTTCCATCTCTGTCCCTGTCTCAGGGTAGGACCTTGGCAGGGCTGAGGGAACTGGAGCGTCCTCACTCGATCCCTGCTGTGTGGTTCCTGCCAGGAGCTGGCACTGGAGCAGTGGTGCCAGGCCCCCAAGGCCTTCAGCCCCAGCTGAGCAACTGGGCCATGGGGCAGGGCCCTCACCTGAGAAGTCAGCTCTGGGTAGGTGCCTGCATCTGGCTGGCTTCCTGCTGGTGATGCTGGAGCTCTGTTCCGCTGGATGCAGGCCAAAAGGTCCACAGACAGCTGGGGGCAGGCAGGTGCTTCTTGCAGGAGACCCCAGGCCCTGGAGGCCCCAACATACCTCAATCCTGTCCCAGGCCAGATCCTCCTGAAGCCCTCATTCCAGCACTGCTATCTTCCAAAGCCATGTAAATGTGTGTACAGTGTGTACAAAGCCTTTTTTTTTTTTTTTTTACTGAGGACTATCATTAAAAACAGTTGTTTTTTACCTGCCCGCCTGGTCTCTCTTTGTGACTGCGCAGCCAGGATGGGGAGGCCTGGCGTGAGTCCAGCCCTACCCTGGGAGCCAGGGTCAAAGCCCCCACCCCACCCCAAGCCCCTAGCCCTGCCCCTTGGGGCTGGGCACAATGCTTGGGGCTCTTCCTGCTCCATCCCCCCATCACATCTCATGGACACCTGCAGTGGCTTCTTAACTGGCTCCTTGCTTCCCTCAGTTCATCCTCGAGTGGTGGCCATTTTATCTGATCATGTCACACCCCAGCCCCACTGTAAAGTACTGTCACCCTCCATATCTGTGGGTTCCATGTCTGTGGATTCATCCAACTGTAGAAAATATTTGAGGGAAAAAAAGGAGGTTGTCTCTGTACTGAACATATACAGACTTTTTTCTTTTTATTCCTCAACAATACAGTTTAACTATTTACATAGCATTTACACTGTATTAGGTATCATAAGGAATCCAGAGATAATCTAAAGTATACAGGAGGATATGTGTAGGTTATATGCAAATATTATACCATTTTATATCAGGGACTGGAGCATCTGTGGATTTTGGCATACACAGGAGTCCTGGAACCAATCCCCCATGACACCAAAGGACAACTGTACTTTGGTTTGCCACTGCTGTGGCGACACAGAACAAAACTCATGGTTACCATGGCCCTTCCTAGCTCAACCCGGTGTCTCCTTGCCCTGCCCAGCACCACATCTTCGTAGCAACTATCACAGCAGCAATTCCATCCGACTGAACCATGCGGAGCTGTCAGCAGTGGGCTCCTTTCACTCACTGCATTGTTCAACCGGGTGCCTGGATTGCTTTGATGCTTTCAGTAGTGGTGGTCCCCACTCCTGGCTGTAAGTGCCAAGGGGCAGAGCCACAGGGTAGGGCTGTGCTTATTGCAGGCACAGAGTGCAGAGTTAAGGAGGGAATGGAGAAGGTGTAGCTCCCCTCCAACACTCATCTGATGCACCAGCCACACCAGATACCACCTGGGCCTCCGAATACCGCCATGCCACACCCAGTGTTGTCATTCTGCCCATCCCCACTGCTGTAGGAAGAGCTGTAGGCCTGGAACTGGGATATCTGTTCCTAGGAGGCCTCTTATTTGCTCAGCTGCACTGCGATTTCGGGGCGGGGAAACTGAGGCGCTAGCCTGGGTCATAAAGCTCGTCCAGACCATTCAGGCTTCCAGATGTGGCTCTGTCCTCACGGTCTTCAGGCCTCATTTCGTTTCTTCTTTCCTGGGCTGAGTTCCAGTGCTGGCTGTAAGACTGGGAAAACCACTGCAAGAGTCAGGGCCTCAGTGGCTATTTTTGTCCGTGAGAAAGCTTTCCTCGGTACCACGACTTGAGAGGTAGCCTGGCAGAAGAGAATTGGACGTGGCTCCTTTAAGGGGTCCGCGGGGACGCGCTCGGGCTTTTGTTCGGGCGGCGGCGCGCGCGTCGCCGTCAACGCCCGCGCCTGCGCACTGACGGCGGCCTGGTCGTCGTCTGCGGCGGCAGCTGAAGAGCCTGGCGGAGACAGGAATCCCGGCCCGGCCCGCACTTCGCCTCCCGGCCTCGATTCCCCTCGGTCCGGCGTACTCCGGCCCCGCCCCAGCCCTCCCAGTTCCTCGCGGCCCGGCCCGGGCTAGCCGCCTCCACCGCCGTAATGATGATGATGGCGCTGAGCAAGACCTTCGGGCAGAAGCCTGTCAAGTTCCAGCTGGAGGACGATGGCGAGTTCTACATGATCGGCTCCGAGGTAGCCCGCGGCACGTCCTCGCCTTCCCTGGGCCCGGCCCCGCGGGAGCTCCGGGGCGGGTCTGCGCGCCGGGAGCGCGCGTCCCCATTCATCGCGGCGGCGGGCGCGTGCACGGGGCTGGGACGTATGGGGGCGTGGCCGGGCCGGGCCTCTGGCCCCCGCCCCACCCCGGTGATGCGGGTTTCCTTGCTTTGTTCGCCGGTCCCCGTGCACCCTGCTGCCAGGGCTTGGGGCGCCGCGGGAGGCCATTGGTTCCGCGCTGAGTTGGTACTGCTCCAGCCGGACGCAGAGACGGGATGTTCGGTTAGCCCTTGCGGCGCTTGGGGGCTGTACTAGTGCCCTTGACTCTTTTGAGATGTTGCAAATCTCACGTGCATCCCTCCCCCCAGTGCTGCTTGTGGGGTTCTGAAATCGCAGGTTGGAAGCCCGGGGCTTAATGAGGGCTCACCCCCATTGCATTTGTTGCCTCTGAGGGTGGCAGTGGAGATATTTTGACCTTTGTTTACCAGTGAAGAAACAGATTGGGAGAAGGATGCTTGCTTGTGGGTGGATAAGGCTCCCAGTGCCTGAGCTAGATCTTTCAGCAGTTCAGCAGCAATTGACACTTTAGATATCTGTAAACTGATTCTGAATTATTACAGGGGAAAGATCCTAAGGATCTTTAATCCTTAACTAGAGTGACAGCACTTTGATGAATCAGCTAAAACCCTGACTGTAGGAAAATCCTAACTGGCCCTTCAATAGGTGTTTGTTCTAAGTGTATTAAGTTTTTGCAAATTGTCTCAAACTAGCCCTTTTTGGTCTAAAGGATCCCCACCTATATTCCTTTTTTAAAAAATTGTGGATATACAGTTAAGATGTGCAAACATCAATCAATAGAGTCTCTCATGAGGCGGTAAGTACTAATCCCGGAGAGCTAAAGGCATTACAAAATTCTGAGAGTTGCTTCTCCTTGTAGCAGTTTTTAGTATTACACTCCAACATTTCATATTTTTAAACTTTTGGGGTTTTCTTCACAACTGAGCATAGTGTGAATGAACAAAGCCTCCTGATGGTCACACTGAGGCTTTCAGGGCACCCCATGATTCCTGTCTTGTGTTAGTTGTGTCAACTTATGAAACCGATGTTGTCGGTAGCATCAGAACTTTAGTGTTTGCATCACATTTTCCACCAATTTTTTTTTTTTGGTAGAGATGGGGGTCTTGCTTTGTTGCCCAGGCTGGTCTTGAACTCCTGGCCTAATACCAACCCCAGCCCCCAATCTCCCAAAGTGCTGGGATTACAGGTATGAGCCACCACACCTGGCTGTGTATCCACCAATTTTTAAAAAACAAAAAGGGCAGGATGCAATAAATTCACGTTCACATGATCACTTAAGTACTGCTATTCAAAGAAGGCTGTGCTGGGGAAATGGAGCCAGTGCCTGTCCATTTGCCGCAGCTCAGAATGGTCTCCATCGTCTTGTAGGCACTTAAGTGCAGGACGCAAAAGGCAATTAGTATGTAATGCTGGGCAGGTTGTTTAAAGAAGCCTTTACCTGATCTAATGGGGGAGAAAGTAATCAGTTTGGCCTTGATTCTGAGTGGGTGGTACTTTTGAAAAGAAAGCTTTCATTTATTAGGTGGAGCCAATTGAGAAGCAACACGTGGCCAGGTGGGAAGAACCTCAGGAGGCCTGGTTCCACCCCTGCATCACTTTTCTCGTGTGTATGATGAGATGCTTGGACTAGATGGTCTCTAAGATCTTCCCCAAAACACATTTTAGATTCTAGAAAGCTAACTATAGTCTTCTCTTTCAGCCCCTCCACTCTTGGCCCTCCCTGTTGAGTTAGAGCAATAGTTGTGAGACACAGAGAGGCAGTTTGCTTTCTTGGGCCTGGCTTAACAATCATCAGACCTTTGGAGCTTAGGGAAGGGTTCGAGATCGGAGAACCATCTGTTGATATCTAGTAGCTCCTGTGACACTGCTGGATGGATGCCTCCAGCCCCCCTCCCGATAGAAACAGGCACTGTATTCAGAGAGGTGGGCAGCCGTAGCAACAGACTCAGTGCCTCCATGAAACATCTATAGAACTGCCTTGGAGGGCATTTGCAGTTGCTATGAGTGTGTATCAGTGTTCTCTTGCCATATGCAGGCGGCTCTATTCATCAAGCCAGAGTCAAGGAGCTAAGAGAAACCTAACGAATTGCCAAGTCCAGCATCTTCATTTTATATTCAGGAAACCTAGGTCTAGAGAGGGCAAAGGCTGGTTCAGGGAAAAGCCAAGAACACAAGCCCAGTCTCATAAGTTGTGAAGGGGCCTTGGGAGGGGTCTGGGAGTCCTAGAGCCCTGCTGGGCCTGCAAGGTAGTCATGGGGACAGTATTGTCAATTTCTTTTAAAAAACATAATGGAGGCTGGGCATGGTGGCTCCTGCCTGTAATCCCAGCACTCTGGGAGGCTGAGGCAGGAGGATCACCTAAGGCCAGGAGTTCAAGACCAGCCTGGGCAACACAGTGAGACCCCTTCTCTACCAAAAAAAAAAAAAAAATTAGCCAGGCATGGTGGTACACACCTGTAGTCCCAGCTACTCAGGAGGCCAAGGCAGGAGGATCACTTCAGCCCAGGAGTTCAAGGCTGCAGTGAGCTATGATCACACCACTGCACTCCAGCCTGGGTGACAGGGTGAACGGATAATAATGACACACAAACCAAATAACGCTGAGGGGTCTGTGCTCTCTATGTGGAACGTGAGCGTCTTGCTGTGGGTACCTTTCTCTTGTGTGTTCAGCAGCTCTGGTTGTTGATTACATAAGTCTTTCATTAATGGAAAATGGAGAAACATTTTTATTTAATAAATATACTATGCTTGGTAGGTAAAATGGGAAAAATAATAGAAGTGGTCCTTTGTAGGGCGAAGTTCAGAGTTGCTGAGCATTTGACAGATGAGTATAGAGACCCAGAAAAAAGGGAAGCGATTCTAGGTCACAGATGGAGCCCGCACCTGGCACCTTGTGCTCTGGCCGCCCCCTGCGTGTGACTCTCAAGTGATCATTTTTAAAAAGTCAACGAGACAAGGAGGTGTCTTTATAAAAAACTTTAGGACTGGATTTCTTTTCCTTAAGAAAGTCGTACTTTCATTGTTTGATACAAGCAAACTGAAACTATTGTTTGGGGCAGTAATGATTTATGTAGCAGTCTGGTGATTTCCAATAAGTGCTTTTTAAACCCTTTGGAAAATTCCTTTGGTATCCCTGGTTTGAGTTTTGTGACTAAACAAAGTAACACAAGCCGTGCGGGAAATTTTCCTGCGTCTGTCTAAAATTAAAAGACCTTTTTGGTGTTTATTACATCATAAAAATATCAAAGTCTTGTTCTTAAGATAAAAGAAGGTCAAGGAGGCCTTCCATTTCTGGAAAGTACCAGAGATCATTAGTCCAAAATCAAAATAACCAAGAGCTTCTTGCTAAGCTCTGGGACCTCCCTCTCCGACATGTGGCCATGCCTTTCAGAACTCGATCCTGTCGTCCGGATGCACACATGCAGGCCAGATGTGCCCTGCTGCTGAACCCTTGCTATCAGCAGAATGTTTTATTGCTGCTGAAAGCTGGGCACCTCGGAGCCACCTCGAGGCCACTTGATCTCGCGGAGCCTCTGGGCCAGGACCTTCCCCTCCACATCTCCTGTGACCTTCATAATGAGCCTTCTTGCTTTACTCATAGGTGGGAAACTACCTCCGTATGTTCCGAGGTTCTCTGTACAAGAGATATCCCTCACTCTGGAGGCGACTAGCCACTGTGGAAGAGAGGAAGAAAATAGTTGCATCGTCACATGGTAAAAAAACAAAACCTAACACTAAGGGTGCGTCTTCACGAGGGTTTGTAAACCTGTTTCAAAACCACTCGCTTATGTCATGAAGATAAAACGTTTTCATTCCAGAGTGTCTTCACTGCAGCCTTGGCCTTAGGCAGGCAGGGACGTCCCAGGGGCGGGGCTGGCTCACGCGCACAGCAGGCAGGAAAGCGGCTCCAGCGAGCCAGTGGTGGTCCCCGGCAGGTATTTCCAGTGGGGCCAGGACAGGAGTGGGTGCGGTGAAGACATGTTGGTCTCAAAACGTTTTAGGAATGCTGCGATGCTCTGCCATCTGCCGTGGGCGTGTCGCCATAGTCATCCTCCATGCAGCCTGAGCGGTGGGTGGTGGCCCCAACGCCCACTCCCCTCTGGGGCTTACACTGCTTGCTTTCCAGAGCACATCCATCCCATAGCACTTCATCCTGGCCGCCAGTGTGCTAGAGCTCATGTGCATGTCCCTGCTCATCGTGCCTGTGGTGTGCCTGGGGCTTGCTAGGCGAGCTGCCCGACACTAGAAACTAGCGTGCTTTGGGCTGTGCAGCTCTGTGCAGGGCGAAAGGATGCCCCATAGACACTCTGGGGCTCCATTGTGAGACACTCCCAAGGGGACATTTGGCTATGGACACAGCATGCCCTTTGGCTGGTGCTGAAACTACTTCCCACTTGGCAATGGCGCCTTGTAGAGAGCTGCCCTGGGTGCGGGTGTGTGCGTGTGTGCACGTGTGTGCGTGCATGTGTCGTGCTTCACAGTCTGTCCTGTTTGATTGTGTCTGTAGGTGCTGATGTGGTTTTGTCCACTGCGGGAAAGTAGTGGTTCTTTTAATGCAGGAGCCGGAGCTTCTTTTTTATCCGCTGCTATAACATTTCCACTCACTTGCTTAAAATAATTTCCTTTTTGTTCCCCCCCTGCCAGTGGGGCACCAGTCGCTAATGCAGTGAGTCCCCAGCTTCGCTTCCCCCCTGCAAGTCCCTGGTGAAGTCTTGGTGACTCTTGCGCATTGTGCTTTGGCGGTACTATCCCCATAAGCGACTGAGTTCTCTAGGAGAAGCCAGGCTGAGCCCAAAGAGAGGTAGCAGCTCTTGACCGAGGTCCCCTGAAAGAGCTAGGGGTCAAGTTGCCTGGAATCTGTCCTGCTCTCCAGGCAGCACATCTGCACTGGCTCGGGGACGGCAATTCATGTTTGGTGTGAAGCAGCTATTTCCACCTCTCAGGGCTCTTGTTTTAAAAGAAAAGTATTCTTCATCTTCCATTCCATCTCCCCACCTTGCATCGTGTCGTGGATTGCTGTGGTGTCAGACCTCTTCCCATTGGGGTGTTACTCTGGAGCCTTCCTTTGCCCCCGAGTGAGGACCAAGAGAATGTGTTCTGGAGCTGAGAGTCCATGTTGGCTGTGCTGTGCTGTCACTGGTGCCGCTGCTGGCCTGAGCACTTCCTCTGCCCCCGAGCCAGGACTCCTGGGGCAAGTGAGTCCAAATCAGCCCACTGGAGGCGTTCCTCAGTCCGGCTTCTAAATAAAGCACGCAGTCCAGAGTGCCCTTTTGGAAGAGGCCAGCATTTGGCAGTAGTGAGTAGACACCTTGCTTTTCCCACCTCCTGCATGTGAGGACCTTGATGTGCTGCACCCACTTGGCTGGCTGCTTCATGCTACCACTGCCAGCAGAGTGACCCAGTGGTGTCTCCACTTACAGATCATGGATACACGACTCTAGCCACCAGTGTGACTCTGCTGAAAGCCTCAGAGGTGGAGGAGATTCTGGACGGCAACGATGAGAAGTACAAGGCTGTGTCCATCAGCACTGAGCCCCCCACCTACCTCAGGTAACTTGTTCTTGGCCAGGGCATGCTCCTGGGACACCCAAGGGGACTTCTCTCATACTCAGGAGCTGGTTGGGGTGAAGTTGAACTGAAATACTTTTTAACTCTTGACCCACTGTGCTTACAAATTTTCTAAGTTTATTTTGTGTCATTGGCATTCCTAAGAAACATAAGCCAATTTCTGGATTCTGGGGAGCGGTTAGGAATGCTTTGACAGTAGGACTAATTTGTCAGAAAAATTGGTGGCTCAGATAAACTCACAAAAGAAACAAACAATAGATTTGAATGTATAAAAACTTAAACTGGCCGGGTGTGGTGGCTCACGGCTGTAACCTTAGCACTCTGGTAGGCCAAGGCGGGAGGATGGCTTAAGGTCATGAGTTCAAGGCCAGCCTGAGCAAGAGTGAGACTCCGGCTCTACAAAACATAGAAAAATTAGCTGGGCATGGTGGTGAGCGCCTGTAGTCCCAGCTACTTGGGAGGCTGAGGCAGGAGGATCGCTTGAGCCCAGGAGTTTGAGGTTGCAGTGAACTGTGATGATGCCACTGCACTCTAGCCAGGTAACAGAGATTGACCCTGTTTCAAAAAAAGAAACAAAAAAAAACCCTTGGAACCTTTACAGGAGCATTTACAGTAACAATTTAAAAGGCAAATACTTGGAAAGTTACTGTGTTGTATGTAGAGTCCGTACATCCAGATTTATAAGACTAACTTGAAACCCCAGTAGATAAATAGGTGAAGGAGAGGCCATACCCGGAAGTACAAGGAGTAAACAGACATAGGAAGAATGTTTGTCTTCATGGGTAATTTTAAAAATTCAAAGTAAGAACCAGCAAAATAAAGAACTGGGGAAGTGTGATAGAGCTGCACATTCACGCGTGCTGGGGCCAGCTCTGCAGACGGGTGTCTCCTTTTCATGACGTGTTACATCAAACATCTTTTTTTTCCTCTGACCTGTTCATTTCATCCCGGGGAATTTGTCCCCAAAAAATAACTTAACAAAATAAATCAATGCACCCACTATATGTACAGAGATGCTTTGTAGCGCTGTGAGTGATGCTGGAGAACATGCAGTTGCTCAGTGTCCAGCCTTAGGGAAGGGCCAGGTGAGTGAAAGTGCGGCCAGTGGAAGGGACTAGGATGTCACCCTTTTGTATTATAATCAAGCAGATTCTGTAGCAGCCTAGGGCAGGGCTCACGTGAGGGAGACGTGCAGGATGCAGGATCGTACCTACCTACCTTATGCTTGCAGCTGTCAAGAAAATTTGCATTTCTCTGCATAAAAACCAGGGAGAACTAAGGGGGAAGAAAAGGATTATTGTTTAGAGTGATGCGGTTGTGGAAATTAATTTCTTTCCAGATTTTCTCTGCTCTTTGCCATTGGATTGTTCTCACGATCCTCCCCTGAGAAAGGTGGCATGCCTCCAGCCAGCCAGGGGTGGAGATGTGAGCTCTGCAGATCCTTTCCCCCGAGGGATGTGGTAAGAACACAAGGATGGCCAGGCCTTCCCAGGGAAGCCTTAGAAGGAAATTGTGTACACATGGATGGCACTTTTAAGTCTGCACTCGTCAGCTGGAAACCTTTTATGGGGCAGTAAACAGTTTCTTGATGATCATGTCATGTGAGGAACAGCTGAAGGCATTGAATCCTCTTACCCTGGAGGTCGGGTCTACACAGGTGGGGGGGGTGGCAGAGGGTTGAGCAAAGCGGCACTGGCTGGCTCCACACTGCTCAGTCAGCCTGACAAGGGGACTGGCACCTCCCCTTGTGTCGCTGGATAGCTTGGGCAGAGGCTGGATGTCCCCTCTCAGGACTCTTGGGAAGGAAGGTAGAATTTTGTGACTCAGATTCTCGGATTCCATGTATGGCTGTGTGTTATTCACATTCACTGTGTCTGTGGTGACACACTTGCGTCACCCACCTGAGGTAGCTCCCGGACTTGGAAATGAGCGAGAGATTGCTGCTGAGATAGCGCGGGACTTTGTGGGGCGGGACTCCGGCTCCAGGAGGCTGACCGGTCGGAAGAGAGGAGGTATTCGGGATCTGTGGTTTCTAAACACAGGCCCAGCTGCCTGGGAATCGGCTGTGAAAGTTGCGAACCTGGAGCCTCAGTTTAAAATATTCATAAGTAGCTTTTGGCATTTCCTGGTAGTAAAAGCAACCTGGAATTCAGAGACAAGGGCAAGCCCTCACGGAACCTGGGTTATTTAAATCACTTTGGTGTCACCCCAGTGAATCCCAGCTCAGTGGCAAAGCTGAACCTTGGCTCAGTGTCTGCTGCCCCGGGACGCCCTGTCGTGCCCCAGCCGGCATCAGGGACTTGCTTCTGTGGGAGTCATGCGCAGTGCGTGGTGCAGCGCGCTGCGGCTGTGGGGGAGCCGCCGGCGCGTGCCCGGAGCTCTGTCTGGTGTCCCCTTTGCACCCTCACCCTCACCTGGGTGCCTCTGCGTGCCAGTGAGAGCCTGGGGAGCGGACCCCTGCAGCTCAGGGGTGCACAGACGACTCCCACAGGGGCCTGGAGCCCAGCGGGGCGTCTCTGAGCATGAACTGATGCCTGGTGGGCAGGATCGGACTCCTAGACTGACGATGGGGGCCTTTCCTCTGTCTCCGCAGAGAGCAGAAGGCCAAGAGGAACAGCCAGTGGGTGCCCACCCTGCCCAACAGCTCCCACCACCTGGACGCTGTGCCTTGCTCCACGACCATCAACAGGAACCGCATGGGCCGCGACAAGAAGAGGACCTTCCCCCTATGGTGAGGCCGCGTCGCCGTGCTCGCCCCCTGTACAGCGCCCACCGCGGCTCTCCAGCACGTTTCAGTCTCGTCCTCCCCAGAAAATCACTCTGCTCTGACCTGTGTCTCCTGAAAGGCCACACTGCCTCCTCCTCCTTGAACCACTTTTTTCCCAGACTTCCAGATGTCATCTGTGCTTTCTGCAGCCTCCCTGGCACTGCCTGCGGTCACCTGGCTGTGTTCTCCTCACTCCTCCAGCACCTCAAGCCCCATCCCTGAGGGGGACAGTCCTTGGGCCCCTCCTCGCCCTCAGTTTCTCAGAGCGGGCCCCAGCCAGTCTGGTGGTTCCCATGCCCACCTGTGTTCCCTGTGGCCATAGGAACAAACCACTGCGAACTGGGAGGCTTGAAGCAGCACAGGTTTCTTCTCTCACAGTTCTCGCGGCCAGGAGAACAAAATCAGTTCGGGCCGAAATCAGGTGTGGGCAGGGCTGATCCCCATCCCGAGGCTCTTGGGGCGAATCTGGTCCTTTCCTCTTCCAGCTCTGGTGGCTGCCACAGTCCTTGGCATGTGGCTGCATCGCTCCTCTCTCTGCCTCTGTGGTCAAGTGGCCTCTGTGTGTGTGAAATCTCTCCTCTGTCTCTCTCTTAGGATGCTTGCGACGTAATTTAAGGCTCACCCAGATAATCTCCTCTCAGGATCCTTCGCTTAATCTCATCTGCAAAGTCCCTTCTTTTGGCCATATGAGGTGATAGTCACAGGTTTCGGGGATTAGGACGTAGATGTCTTTTGGGGACTGTTTTCAAGCTCCCAGCCCACATTCACCTCTGTGCCCAGGCCACCCTGCACACTGCCTGCAAAATTCTCTGTCTTGGCCTGGTGATCCAGCCTCCCCTGCTCAGGCCGCCTTCCCAGCCCCTCCCTCTTTCTCACACAAACTAGTCTCAGCTCTGGTCTCAGCGCGTTGCTACTTGGGCCCACCTGGGCCAGTCCCCATGGTCCTCAAGTGATTGCAGCAGCGCCTGCCTGGCCTCCCCGCTACGTTCTCAGCTTCGCAGCTGGCGTGGGCCTCTTCGCTCTGGGCAGATCATGTCTCTCCTCCCCACAGAATCCTCCAGACTCCGCATCACACTCACTAAAAGCTGGTGCCACCACTGCTGCCGTTCTCTGCCCCACTCATTCTGCCTCGGTCACGTGAGCCTCCCCGCTATGCTGGGCTGCCAGAGCTCCTGCCCTGCAGGTCCCTGTGCTGAGGCCGCTTCTCGCCAACATCTCCAAGGCTCACCCCGTCCTCCCTCCTCCCCTTTCTTTTTCCCCTTCCCTCCTTCGTCCCTCCTCCCTCCCTCCCATCTGCTTCCCTCCTCCCCTCTTTTCCTTCTCTCTCTTCCTTCCCACCCTCCTCCCATCCCTATTCGAGTGTCGCTTCCCCCATAGGATGGCCACTCCTGCCCCTTTCTCAGGCATCCGTGCCCAGCACCCAGTGCGTTTCCCTCCCTGTGTCGTCTGCCTCCCAAGCCCCCCGAGGCCTGACCTCAGCCATCTCCGTGCTCCCAGACGCCCCTAGGCTTCCCCTGGCCTCCCAGACCCCCTCTCAACTACCTGCCTGCCCATCTCTTCCCTCTCTGTCGTCCCCAATCACTCAGCTCCCTTGCTTTGTGTCCCCCTGGGGCTTCCTCAGGGCAGAGGCCAGGTTCCATAGCCCGTGGACACCCACAAGCTTTACCCCTCCGGGACTGCTCCCCGATGGACTCTGCACTCTGCTTTCAGTGGTCTGTTGCTCCTTTAGCAATTCCTTCTTTCTCCCGCCTCTCAGCCTTTGCTGGAATGTTTCCTCTCCTGGAAATGCCTTTTTCCTTTCTCACAGCTTTCTGTGAAAGTCTTGCCTGCTTTCAGGCTTGAATCTCCCTTTGCAGTATGTCTAGGTCTTATTCCAGCGCTGCCCAGGTCAGCAGCTTCCTGTCCGCTCCCCATGCGTCTGTGAAGCACGTGGTTCTGTGCTTTTGCAGCATTTGCCACAGGCAGGCTGGCGCTTGTCATTTACAGCTCCTCCTGCCCCGACTAAACTGGGGCTGTGCTGGCCTGGTCTGTGCTGCCTCAGATGTTAATAGACAAGTGGCCTTTCCCCCCCAGCCAGGTTGGCAGTGACCCACGGTGCAGAGAGGAGGCTGAAAACTCGCATCCTTGAGCCCTGGCGCTCTGGCTGACTGTTGTTGCCCTTTCACTTTCAGCTTTGACGACCATGACCCAGCTGTGATCCATGAGAACGCGTCCCAGCCCGAGGTGCTGGTCCCCATCCGGCTGGACATGGAGATCGATGGGCAGAAGCTGCGGGACGCCTTCACCTGGAACATGAATGGTACGAGGTGTTCTGTCCCTGCTGGTCCCAGGTGTCCCCTTCCCTAACGCATTCTGTGCTAACGGTCCCCTTTCCTGCCAGTTGCCTGCCCAGCAGATTCTGGACCTGACATTCGGGGCACCGTGGTGCGGTTTTGGAAGGTGTGGACACTGGGTTTGGTCCTGGTTCTGCTGCTGTTCCCTGTGGGCTGGGTGTGTGAGCTTCAGACTCCCTCCTCCCCCTTGAGGTCGGGTGGTCCAAGGGGCCTGTATGGCAGGACACCAGTCTAAGTAGCTCGGGTGAAGATGACAGTGCCACTCAGACCTGGTTCAGCCGCCCAGCCCTACACACACCTCCCCTTCAGCCCCGTCGCCAGCCTGCTCTTGATTTGTGACTGTGTGTGCGTTCCCTGGCCTCTGCCCTCGCCCTCACTGCTCTTCCCTTTGGACGTCCTTGCTCTGCAAGTCCTGGCCCAGATACCATCTCTTCAGGCTCTTCCCAAATGTAACTCTCTTTGTGTGCAAATGTAGACAGAAAGGTTGGAAGGGCACCTGCCCCAGGGTGTTGTGTGTGCTCATCCGTTCTGGGAGGGAGGGTTATGCATGTGTTTATTTTCTTCTTTATTTTTTCCTAAGTATGACAAAATTTTTATAATGAATATATTATTATTTTTTTATTATTATTTCAGGATATTACAGGGGGTACAAACGTTTAGGTGGCATATATTGCCTTTGCCCCACCTGAGTCAGAGCTTTAAGTGTGTCCATCCCCCAGACGGTGCACACCGCACCCATGAGGTGTGAATATACCCATCCTCCTCTCCCCCCTCCCACCTGCCCGACACCCTATGAATGTTACCACTATATATGCACATAAGTGTTAATCAGTTAACACCAATTTGATGGTGAGCACATGTGGTATTTGTTTTTCCATTCTTGCGATACTTCACTTAGTAGAATGGGCTCAGCTCTATCCAGGATAATACAGGAGGTGCTAGATCACCATTGTTTTTTGTGGCTGAGTAGTACTCCGCGGCATACATATACCACATTTTATTAATCCACTCATGTATTGATGGGCACTTGGGTTGTTTCCACATCTTTGCAATTGTGAATTGTGCTGCTATAAACAGAACATATTATTTATATTCAGATAAAAAGCAGTAAATATCATTTTAACTTTATTTTATTTTAGAGATGGGGTCTTGCTGTGTTGCTTAGGCTGGTCTCAAACTCGTGGGCTCAAGTGACCCTCCCGCTTCAGCCTCTGAGTAGCTGGGATTACAGGCGTTCACCACCACACCTGCTTTGTCATTTTTAAATGCATAAAAGTTTAAAATCACCAGAGTCTCACCACCCTAATAATACTCACATTCTACCTTTTCACTCCTAGTTATTTCCACATGCAAACATTTTTAACATAGTTGTCATTATATGCAAGTATCCTTTTATTTTTCTTCACTTTTAAGTATCTTCATGGTTTCTTTAGTCTTCATAAATGGTGCAGAATTTTCTGTTGGGTTGAGGTGCCTTACTTTGCTAAAACTCCCCCTGCTGTGGACGTCCCATGGCTGATAACATATTTGTTTGCAACATTTTTTCCCACAGGAGATTTCCTGAGGGAGAGTGTGAGTGGTTGTTGATGTGTGGTTGCCTTGAGCTTTCTGGAAGGATTAGGCTTCTTCCCTTGGTCATCCCCAGCCACTTGGTGTGTCAGGCCTGAGTCCAAGGGTCTCTGCCCAATCCTGGGAACGAGGTCTGAGAGCCGGGTGCCTGCCCTCCAGGGCTCCCAGGTTAGCTGGTGAGAGGGGGCATTGGTGGGGGAAGGACACGGGTGAGAAGCTCCAGGAGATTGTATCGAGTGATGACAGGGCAGATATAGTTTGCTGGTGACGCCGCAGCACGAGGACAGGACAGCCCACGGGTACCAGGACACCACCAGTGCTGCACGTTGCCTGTTATCTTTGCTGACTTTCCCAGTTATCTTAGCTGGCTCCCATCATAGTTACTTGTTAATTCCTCTCTCCCTCTCCATTTTAACCCTTGAGGTCAGGGAGCTTGTTCTCTGTTGCTGCTTTTCTTATAGCACTTCACATAGAACCTGGCCAGTTGTTCACACGGAATCGGTACGCGTGTTGTCTTGTTACTTTTCTTTCAGCAGCACGTAGAAAGTTCCTATTTATTTGTAACCCCACCCTGTTCCAGAAGGGATGTAAGACAGCTTCCATAAGGACACTGGGTACAGAAGACTAACGCAAATGGAAAAGGAGTGGGTAGGAAAAACCGAATAAAGCAGGAAATGGAGCTGGGCGATGCACAGGGAAGCCAGTGCCCTGCTTCCTGCTCAGATTGCAGCGGGTGCACGTCGAGGCGAGGTGGGCATGGCTCTCAGCCTTTAGAGCCCGGCAGGGCGAGCCGTGAAGGTTGATTCCGCGGTTCTCAGCATGGGCAAGATCAGCAGCAGCCTGTGGCTCCGCAGAAGCAGAATCACATGGTACTTCGAGCTCAGAGACCCTTTCCCCACGGCCCGCATGAAGAGGACACCCTGTGATGTAACAAAGACCAGCGTCGTCCATGAACTCCACCGTGAGCTTTGCTGGCCTGTTCCTCATAGGAGTCCTCACGTAAACTATGATCCCCACTGAATGCAGTTTAGTATAAGCACACAGAGCACCAAACAGTGCTGTTCCGTGGACTCTGGCTCAGCCCTGGGCGGTATTTAGCGTGTGTAAGAGCCGTAATTCTTAAGTGATGGCTAGGAGGCCTCACCAGAATTGCTATTGATTTCCTGTTTTTAGTCATATCTAATTTACTTTCAAATAATCTTAAAGGTGGGCGTGAGAGGCTTTATCACAAAGGAATTTTAAAATGTGAAGTAGCATTACCTGAGAAGCATGAATGAACTGTACGGTCTTCAGGCCATCCTTTGTAGCCAGGATTTTTCCGGACAGGCTCCTGGAAGGCATCAGTTTGTGATGAGTTCAAGGTTATCTTCTCTGAAAAGGTCTTGAACTGGAGCTTCTCTGAATGGCTGGTTCTGAAGTAAAACAACTTACCTATAGGGGAAAGATAATTATTAACAGAATGACAGTGGATTTCTCATGAGAAGCCATGGAGGCAGGAGGAAGTGGTGTGATATTTTTCAAGTCCGGAAAGAAAAGCACTATTAACCTAGAATCCTATACCCAGTGAAAATATCCCTCAGGAATAGAGAGGGAATCAAGGTGTTCTCAGATGAAAGAAACTGTCACCTGCAGACCAACCCTAAAAGAATGGCTAAAAGAAGGGAAATGATAAGAGAAGAAACTTTAGAAGGAGGAAAATGTGATAAACAAAAATGTAGATCCATAAAATAGGCTTTCTTTCTCCTCTTTGATTTTCCAAACTATGTTTTGACAGTTGAAACAAAAGTTATAACACTGTCTGATGTGGTTCTAAATGTATGTAGAGGAAAGATTTAAGACAATTATATTATAAATGGGCCAGGGTAAAGAGGTATAGTGTGGTAAGGTTTCTTCCCTTGAATTGGTAAAATAAACCAATAGACTAATAAGTTATGTATATATACTGTAACACTTAGAGAACCACAAAAATGCTATACAAAGAGATACCCTCAAAAATACTGTAGAAAATGAAAATGGAATTCTAAAAAGTGTTCAAGTAACCCACAGGTAGACAGGAAAAAGAAAATAGAGAAAAAAACCAGAAAATAAAAATAAAATGGCAGACTTAAGCCCTAACATGCTAATACTTACCAGTTAAAAGACAGAGATTGGCAGAATGGATTTTTCTTAAATGACCGAACTATATGTTATCTACAAGAAAGTCATTTGAAATATAATGAAATAAGTAGGTTGAAAGTAAGAAGATGGAAAAAGATCTAAACACTAACCAAAGGAAAGCAGAAGTGGCAATGTTTGTATCAAATAAAGCAGACTTCAAAGAAAATTACCAGAGACAGAGGACGTTAAATAACAATAAAAATGTCAATCCACCAAGAAGACATAGCCATTGTAAATATGTATGCAGCCACAACAGAGCTGGAAACATGTGAAGCAAAGCAGATAGAGTGAAAGGAGAAACAGACAAATCCACAGTAGTATCAGAGACTTTAACATTCCTTTCTCAACAACTGGGCAGAAAGCCAGCAAGATGGCGCAAGCACTCAAAAACACCACTAACCAAAAGAACCTAACATTTATAGAAAACTCCAATGTGGTTGAATACGCATTATTTTCAAGTGCTTATGGAACGTATACCATATGAACCGTATCACCTGTCATAAAACAAGCCTCAACAAATTTTTTTTTTTTTTTTTTTGAGACAGAGTCTCACTGTGTTGCCCGGGCTAGAGTGCTGTGGCATCATCCTAGCTCACAGCAACCTCAAACTCCTGGGTTCAAGTGATCCTCCTGCCTCAGCCTCCCGAGTAGCTGGGACTACAGGCATGCGCCACCATGCCCGGCTAATTTTTTCTATATATTTTTAGTTGTCCAATTAATTTCTTTCTATTTTTTTGGTAGAGACGGGGTCTTGCTCTTGCTCAGGCTGGTTTCGAACTCCTGAGCTCAAACAATCCGCCCGCCTCGGCCTCCCATAGAGCTAGGATTACAGGCGTGAGCCACCGCACCTGGCCGCCTCAACAAATTTAACAGAATTGAAACCACACAGAGTATGCTCTCCAGCAGCAACGGACTCACATACTTTAAAACTAAACAGTACACTTCTACGTAATTCGGGGTTCATAGAGCAAGTCTATAGGGAAATTGAAAAATGTACGTGGAGCAGAATGAAAATGAAAATGCAACGTATCAAAATTCCCGGGATACAGGTAAAATATGGTGTGAGGATAAGCTGTAGCACCAATGCATGTATTAGAAAACAGGAAAAGCTTCAAATCAGTAATCTAAGCTCCCCTCTCAAAAACCAAAACAAAATGAGAGCAAAGTGAAGAGAAGGAAGGATATAATAAAGAGAAGAGTAGAAATCAATGAAGTTGAAAATACAGTGGAGAAAATTGAGACATAGCTGGTACTTTGAAAGATCAGTAAAATTGCCAACCTCTAGCAAAACCGACAAAGGAGAGAAACATAAATCACCATTGTCGAGAATAAAATAGGATATCACTACCGACCCTGCAGATATCGAAAGGAAGGGAATAGCACAAACAACTGTACATATATACATTTGACAACTTAATGAAGTGGATCAATTCCTTTGCAAAACACACAAATCATGGCAATTCAGCCAGCATCAAATAGATGATTTGAATTGCCCTCTAACTACTAAGGAAATAGAATTTGTAACTTAAAAACTCCCAAGAAAGAAATCTCCAGGCCCGTATGATTTCACTGGAGCATTCTACCAAACATTTAAAGATGAGTTAACACCAATCCTATACAATCTCTTTCAGAAAATAGAAGAGGAGGAAGCACTTCCCAATCCATTTCACAAAGCTGGTATTACCCTGACACCAAACCTAAAGATAGTGCCAAAAACAAAGAAAAATACAGACGAATATCCCTTATGAATATAAATGCAAAATCCTTAGCAAAATATTAGCAAATAGAATTCAGCAACATATAAAAAGAATTATACACCATGACCAAATGGGGTTTATTACAGGGATGCAAGGCTGGTTCAGTGTTTGAAGCTCAGTCGATGGGATTCACCATATTAACAGACTAAAGAAGAAACATCACATGACCATATCAATTGATGCAGAAAAAGCATTTGATGGAATTCAAAACCTGATGATAAAAAACTCTCAGAAAAATAGGGATAGTGGGAAATAGCCTCCATTTGATAAAGAGCATCTACAAAAAACCCTGTAGCTAAAAACCCTGTAATAGTGAAAGGCTGAGTGCTTTCTGCCAAAGATGGGGAATGAGGCAAGGATGTTGGCTATCAGCATTCTTATTCGACATAGTGTTGGGAGTTCTAGTCTTGTAAGACAAGAAAAAGAAATAAAACACCGTATAGATTGGAAAGGAAGAAATAAAATCCTATTTGCAAATGACATGGTTGTCTATGTAGAAAATCCCAAGGGTTCTGTGGAAAACTAGAACTAATAACAGTTCAGTAAGTTCACAGAATACAAAATAAACATGCAAAAATCAATTATATTTCTATGTACTATTAATGAACACAGACACAGAAATTAAAAATACATTACTATTTATAATCACTCAATAAAAAAGGAATATTTAGGTGTAAATCCAACAAAACGTGTACAGGACTTATGTACCAAAACCTACAAAACTTGATGAAAGTAACTAAAGATGATCTAAATAAAGCCAGGCATGGTGGCTCGCACCTGCAATCTCAGCACTGTGGGAAGACAGGATGGGAAGAATACTTGAGGCCAGAAGTTCGAGACC
>NW_012145634.1:708838-712186 GCF_000956105.1 Propithecus coquereli
TGGTGATGGCGTGTCCTGTGTCTCGACTTCGGGTTCTTGATTGTGAGATTATGTTCTTGTTTTGTAAGGTGTCACCACGGGGGAAACTTGGCGCCGTGTGCATGGACTCTCTCTCTCTTGTTTCTTATAACTGCTTATGAATCTCCAACTATCCCAAAGGAAAAATTGAATTAGGCCGGGCGCGGTGGCTCATGCTGGTAATCCTAGCACCCTGGGAGGCCAAGGCGGGCGGATTGTTTGAGCTCAGGAGTTCGAGACCAGCCTGAGCAAGAGCAAGACCCCGTCTCTACTAAAAATAGAAAAAATTAGCTGGGCATGGTGGCGCATGCCTATAGTCCCAGCTACTCGGGAGGCTGAGGCAGTAGGATCGCTTGAGCCCAGGAGCTTGAGGTTGCTGTGAGCTAGGCTGGCACCATGGCACTCTAGCCTGGGCAACAGAGTGAGACTCTGTCTCACAAAAAACCAAAAACAAAAACAGACTAAAAAAAAAATTAAAAAGAAAAAAAGTTGAATTAAAAAAGTATGGTAGGCCAGTGGCCCCCAACCTTTTTGACCCCAGGGACCGGCGATGCTTACCTCCTGCTGTGCTGCCTGGTTCCTCGCATGCCGTGGCCTGGGGGTTGGGGACAGCAGCTCTAGGCAATGTACTCACAGGGTGCTTAGCCTGAGCACTTGAGATTTCTGCTGCAGTCTCCAAAATAAAACACTTGCCTTGCTGAATGAGCTGTTGCTGGGAGGCTGGGCTGCCCCCTGTGCTGTTAGGAGGAAATAGTGGGGCTCACCAGTTAAACAGACCTGGCTCTCTGTGGTGCAGTCATACTGTCTGCTCTGGGAATTCTTTCCTGGCTTTGTCTTGTCTGTCCCAGCGAGGTGTCTTGGCAGTGAGGTTTGGGTTACAAGAGCCGTGCAGAGCAGGGAGAGGACATTTGACTGAGTGGGACCTTGCTGAGGTCTGGCTGGTTGTAGAGGGTCCCCTGTGAGCTCATGCCTGGTATGGTTACATTTCCAGGATCTGGGGTCTCTAGGGACCTCCACACTTGTCACCTTGTTACGGTGCTGCTGCTACAGTCATGGGCCCAGGAGTCTCTGCTGTAGGGCTGGTCTCTGTGCCATCCCGGGTGCCACCAGCCCAGCATGGAGGGGAGGAGAGTGGAGATGGCACATGGACTCCAAAGGGCCTTTGCTTCCCTTGCCCCAGGCACCTCATTGCTTAGGATAATCAGTTCTCCCACCCAGCTGTGAGTGGCACACAGAGAGCCCGGAATGGGGGAGCATTTAGGGCCTTGACTACCCCAGGGGAGTGGAGGAGGAGGTGTTTTTGGGATGAGGGTCAAGGGGGCACTTATCATGTGTTTCCTCCTCCCACTCCTAGTGTCTGGGAGGGCCACCCTCAGGCCCTAGTCATCCTCTACATCCGGGGACGTTTAGCAGAGGAGGAAGGGGTAGAGGAGGCTGGGCCAGGCCTGATCACGGTGACATTAGGCCCTGCAGTCTGTTGGGTCTCCTCTCTCTGCTGATTTCAGAGAAGCTGATGACCCCTGAGATGTTTTCGGAAATTCTCTGTGACGACCTGGATTTGAACCCGCTGACGTTCGTGCCAGCCATCGCCTCAGCCATCAGACAGCAGATCGAGTCCTACCCCACAGACAGCATCCTGGAGGACCAGTCGGACCAGCGCGTCATCATCAAGGTGGGTGCTGCTCGCCCTGCACAGGGCCTTCCTGGTGGGGTGGGGGGGTGTCATGGGGTGCTGGGGGTATACCCAGGCCTCAGCAGAAATCTGTCTCTGGGTTTCATGCCATCTGGAAAGCCATCTTTCAGGCAGCACCTGGCTCTGCCTCCACCCTGCCAGGAGGGGCGTGGGCCGACACTCAGGAGGTGCTGTGGTGGTACTGCAGGGTGCTAAGCAGAGCCCAGAGGTGAAGGCAGTGGATGGGCAGAGTAGGGAAGCCCACGGCAAGGTGGGTAGGACTGTGGGCCGAGCCAGGCCGGGCCGAGCATGCCCCGAGCTGGTGTATTACCTGGCAAGGTGCCGCCTTAGCCACCGTGATACACATGAGGAGGTGGGCTGGGGCAGAGCCGAGGTCACCTGCTCCCCATTGGCCAGCTGAGAAGCAGTAGAGGTGGCATTCGGGCCCAGGCCTGAGCACTGCGGAGCCTGCCGGCATGACCCGCACTGCGCCCGGCTGCTCTGTGCTGGGCTGTGTGTTGTGGGCCAGGGGAGCTTTGAACACAGGAAGATGGGAGGAAAAGTAGGTGAAATTGGCACATGTGATGATCTTAAAATGTCAGTGATTTTGTTTGATCTGATTCTGGGCATTTGGCTTCAATTTTAGAAACACATTTGTGTATAAAAATAAGACCCATGTTACAAAGGGTTCCTGAAAATAGGATCTGGGGTGGAGGAACCTCGGGAGGATGCCTGAACTGGGACCAAGGAGGGCAGCCTCTGCTCCGTGCGCCAGATGTAGCCTTGGCCCATATCATCCTACAGCGTTCCCATTGGTTCTCCCCGGGCACTTTAGAAGGATTTTGGAAAATAAAGGTGGGGAATCTCCTGCAGCCCTCTCTGTGGTTTCCCAAGTAGAAAACAACTAAATACTTTATTTTTTCTTGATTAATTTTTAAAAATTATGGCAAAATATTCATAAAATTGACCTTTTTAACCATTTTCAAGTGTACAGTTCAGTGGCATTAAGTGTGTTCATGTTACCAGGCAGCCGTCACCCCATCCATCACCTGAAATTTTATTATTATGTAAAACTGAAACTCTGCACCCACTAAACACCAACTAACCATTCTCCCCTCCCTCAGCCCCTGAGAACTACCCATGTCCTGTCTCTGAGTTTGATGACTCTAGGTACCTCACGTAAATGGAATCATGCAGCATTTGTCCTTTTGTGACGGGCTTACTTCATTTAGCATAATGTCTTTGGGGTTCATCCATGCTGTAGCAGGTGTCAGAATGTCCTTCCTTTTTAAGGCTGAATAATATTCCATTGTATCGATAAGCCACATTTTGTTTATTTATTCATCCATCAATGCACACTTGGGTTTGCTTCCACATTTTGGCTATTGTGAACAGTGCTTTGTGAAAATGAGTATACAAATATCTGTGCATTTCACTGCTTTCAATTATTTTGGGTATATACCCAGCAGTGGAGTTGCTGGATCATGGGGTCTTTCTATTTTTACTGTTTTCAAGAACCGACACACTGTTTTTCTCAGCAGCTGCATCCTTTTAAATTCCCATCAGCAATACACATGGGTGCCAATTTTTCCACATTCTCGCCTGCATTTGTTATTTTCTGTTTTTTGATAATAGCTATCCTATTGGGTGTGAAGTAG
>NW_012145634.1:713506-756392 GCF_000956105.1 Propithecus coquereli
TCTTTTATTTTCCTTGGTTAAGTTAATTCCTATATATTTTGTTCTTTTTGATGCTATTTTAAATGGAATTGTTTTATTAATTTCCTTTTCATACTTTTCATTTTTAGTGTATATTAATAGAAATGCACCGATTTTTGTGTGTTGACTTTGTATCCTGCTACTTTGCTGAATTCATTTATGAGTTCTAACAGGTTTTTGTGTCATTTTTAAGGATTTCAACAAATAAGATAATATTTTCTCTAAACAGAGGTAACCTTACTTTTTCATTTCCAATTTGATGCCTTTTGTTCCTTTTTTTATGTAATTGTACTAGCTAGAACTTCTAATACTATATTGCACAGAAGTGACAAGAGAGGGCATCTTTGTTTAGTTCCTGTCTCAGAGGAAAAGCTTTTAGTTTTTCACCACTAAGTATGATGTTAGCTGTGAGTTTTTCATTTATGGCTTTTATTATGTTGGGGTAGTTTCCTTCTATTCCTGGTTTGTTGAGTGTTTTTATCTTGAAAAGGTGTTGAATTTTGTCTAATGCTTTTTCTATATCAACTGAGGTGATCATGTAGTTTTCCTCCTTCATTTTGTAAATGTAATGTATTACATTGATGGATTTTTATATGTTGAACCATCCTTGCATTGGAGGAATAAATCCCACTTGGTCATGGTATATAGTCTTTTTCATATGCTGCTGAATTCAATTTGCTAGTATTTATTGAGGATGTTTGCATCAACATTCATAAGAAGTATTGGACTGTAGTTTTTCCTTTCTTGTAGTATCTTTGACTTTGATTTCAGAGCAATGAGTTTTAGAGTATTCCTTCCTCTTCACATTTTTGGAAGAGTTTGAGGATTGGTGTTAGGTCTTATTTAAATGTTTGGTAGAATTCACCAGTGAAACTGTCAGGTCCAGAGCTTTTCTTTGTCAGGATGTTTTTGATTACCCATTCAGTCTCCGTACTTGTTAATACTTTTATTTTGAGAAGAATATGAATTTGTTTCCCTTAACCTGTTTCAGTTTCACATTATGGCCAGCAAGCAGAAAAAAGGCACAATTGAGAAAAAAGGGAATATCGTGGGGGAGAAATGGGGTGGGTGGGTGTGGTAGTGGGTGCCTGGCAGGCATCCCCAGTGTGGCCCTGAGGGCTCTGCTTTGTGCCCAACTTTGTCCTGTAACCATGGTGAGGATGAGGCCATGTGGGTTAACCCCCCCGACCATGTGATTTCAAATGTCTGGGGTCAGCCACACACAGTGTCCTCATGAATCTGACCAGCTGGCTTCCTTGACATTTTTCTCAGAATTGAGCATGAGTTATTGTTGTTGTCTTGGCGGGGCAGTGGGCAGCCATTGAGAAAGCAGCCCGGTAGCTGCTGTGAATCCTCCTGGGGCAGAGGCCTGCCCAGTGGCCCTCGGACTCATCTATAATCCCCATCCACGGGATGGTGCCGGCTGGGAGGCTGTTGGGAGGCTGTCCCCTGGTTGGGTTTTCTGCCCTGCCCCCCGAGGTCAGATCCTCAGGACAGACAAAGCTAGCCCAGGAAGGCCTGTGCTATGACCATCAGTGCTGTGTCCTTGTCGGCACCTGACCTCAGGGACAGGATCCCATCTTACGCATGAGGAGCTGAAGGTCATACCCAAGGTTCTCGTTTGTGACTGGGACTCAGAAACAGGGCTGGGCGTTTCTGTGAGGATGCCCTTTGTCCTGATCCTGGGACATGGCAGAGGAAGACAGAAATCTCTGGAGCCATGGCACCTGAGGGGTGTCTCCTCAGAACGCAGAGCCTTAGGTTGGGGCAGCCTCTTACAGGTGTTCTTGGCAATGCTGGGACCAAAGCCGACGCCTGGTTGCCTTTACTAGGGCCGAGGTTCCAGCAGTGCTGGCCGAGCCCTGTCTGGGGAGCACACAGAGATGCGGACAGGTGTGAGTCAAGGCTGGGAAGATGGGCAGAAGCCTGGCCCCCCTCCCTGTGCCTGCTCGGGTGTCCTGGCCCTTCCTCGCCTCTGCGTCCACCCGGAGCCCAGCGCTCCTCACCACGTTCCCAACGCCATCACCCACCAGACAGCTCCCTCCTGCAGAGGTTCAGCTTGGAACCAGAACGCCTCTCCTCTGCTCAAGACACTCCAGAAGCTTCCCAGATCCCTGTGGAAGCTGAGCCCCTTCAACAGCCTCAGGCCCTACCTGGCCTTTTCTTCGGCCCCTGGCCACCCTCATATCCTCTCCGTGTCCCCCCACTGGGCATACCCAGGTGCCAGGCCTCACCTCCTCAGGCCTTTGCGTTGCTGTGTCCCCTGCCAGGACCCTTTACCCCAGGGAGCCACAGACTCTTCCTAAAGGCCACCTTCCCTGGGAGGCCTTCCTGGCCTCCTGACTACTGAGGCCAACACTGGCTTTCTACGCCTCCCTCAGGCCCCTCCCTGGCACTCAGTGCTGTCTGACACCACGAGCTCACTCGCCTAACCTGCTTAGTGTCTGTCTCTCCCTCACCCCACCAGGACGCCGTTTTTTTTTTCTTTTTAGAGAGAAAGGGTCTCGCTATGTTGCCAGGCTGGTCTGGTCTCAAACTCCTGGGCTCAAGCCATCCTCCCGCCTCAGCCTCTCAAGTGGCTGGCTCTATAGGTGCCACCACACCAGGCTTGGGCAGCTTTTGGAATGTGCCTCTCCTTGCTAGGTACGCAGTCTGCACTTTTGAATAAATGAATGCATTACTGACCAAATGGCAGGGGATGGGAGCCACCGTCCGTGAGCCCAGGGCCGGGATGGCTTACCAGGTGTGGGCCACACGCCTGTGGTCCTGTGGGGTCCTGTTTGGCATTTCCATGCTGCTGCACATTCTTCCTGGGCCCAGCGCCGAGGTGGCTGGCTCCGTGTTTGATTCCAGTTGGGAAGGGCCAGCTCTTTGATTCTGATCCGCAGACCTGCGCAGACCGATGGCTGGGTGTGGGTGCACCTGGAGACAGGAGAGGACACGGGGCTCAGCCCTGTGCTCTGCCTGCCCTCAGCTTCCTCCCTGTGCCTGCTGCCGGTGCTGTCGTGAGGGTGCCTTGAATCCCGACACCAGCAGTGTCGAGCTTATGCTGGGGTTCCCGGTTGTCAGGAACGACAGAGAGGAAACAGGCAGACAGCTGACTGTGCCATCTCAGACAGCCCTAAGTGCTGTGGAGGAAGCAGCAGGGGAGGGCGTGGAAACGGGCGGGCGAGGAGGGAGTCCCGGAAGCCGACACCTTAGCGGAGACAGGTGCCGAGAGGAAGCTGGTCCTGCCAGCTGAGGGGAAGAACTTTCTAGTGAGCGGAAGGTGGTGCGCAGGGCTTAGGGCTTCGTGAATATGGTCAGGGACTGGGGGTCCCTCATTTCTCTGAAGGAGGCAGAAGTCCCCGGGAGGGCTTGGCTCTGAGGCGTTGCCAGCTCACCAGGCATCTGCTGGCCTGCCCCCCCATCCTTGTCTTGAGAGCCGAGGGACAGAGTTGTGAATGGGCAGGGGCACCGTGGCCTGCTGATCCCGAGGAGCACCACGCGGCAGTGAGGGACAGTCCCAGCCCCGCACCGCAGCATCGGGAGTCTGGCAGACGTGATGCGGAGGGAATGGAGCCAGACCCTGCAGGGTCCATCCTGTGTGATTCAGTGACGTCCAGTTTCAGGACAGCCACAGCTAATCTGGGGGCAAGAAGTCAGGATGGTGGCTCCGGGGGCAGGCGTAGGTGGGAGCTCCCAGGAAGCAGGCTGTGTTCTGTCTCAGTCTGGGCGCTGGTTTCCCTGGTGACCACTTGGGAAAACCACCTGACTGCCCCCCAGGCCTGAGCCCTCTGGCTGCTAGTCACGGCCAGCAGGGTGCCCGCTGGGCAGCGTGGGAGGAGCTAGCCCAGTGCTCTGCCCCCTCCATGGCGAGCCTGCGGGTTGGTCCAGGGCAGGGATGCGTCTGTGGACACACTTGGCAAGTTGATCTCCAAGAGGGACCAGCTCTGTGAAGAAACAGAGTAAGGGCACAGATGTTGGCTTAGGACAGGGCTTGGGGACAGTCTGATGAGTGCTGCTTGAGCTGAGCCCTGGCCGGCGCCGTCAGGTAAAGATGGATGGCAGGAGGGGCCTCGCTGGGTGGGGAGCAAGGGGGACGGCATGAAGGTGTGGGGGTTCTCGGGGCCGCATCAGGGCCTCCTGAGGCAGACCGTGCTGACCCTGAGCCAGAGTCCCTCATGGCCGCCGCGAGGGTTGTGGGGTCAGCCCAGTGTGTGGATGGGGAACTGGAGGGACGAGGGCCAGCCAGGTTCTCAGCTAGTAAGTCATGAGCAGGGCCCACCCCAGGCCTGGCAGCTCCAGAGGGGGCTGTCCCCACCTTCTGAGGCCTCCCTGGGCTGGGGACTGTCCCAGCGGCCCTAACTCGTGTCCCTTGGTTCCTGCCCCAGCTGAACATCCACGTGGGGAACATCTCCCTGGTGGACCAGTTTGAGTGGGACATGTCGGAGAAGGAGAACTCGCCGGAGAAGTTTGCCCTGAAGCTGTGCTCAGAGCTGGGGCTGGGCGGGGAGTTTGTCACCACCATCGCATACAGCATCCGGGGACAGCTGAGCTGGCATCAGAAGACCTACGCCTTCAGGTAGGATTGCGCGCGAGACTTGGAGCTTCTTCAGTTCAGCGTGAGCCTGAAGTCTTTAGCTCCTTGGAGCCCTAGGTCCCAGTCCCGCCTCCAAGTGCACCTCTGGGCCCCTCATCGTCCCACAGCCGTCCTGCCCTCGTCTCTCTGCACATTGGCCCCGACGGATCTTCTGTCAGGGCCGCCCTTTGCCCAGGGTTCTTCATCTGTTGGACTTGAATTCTGTCTTAGACAAGGACCCTCTCCAGCTCTCGAGACTCAGGGAGTCCCCTGGCAGCCCCTTCTCCCTGTAGCATCTCTGCCTTCAGTCAGAGAGTATGTGGTGAGTACCACGGGGGGCTGGGGTCCAGCATGGGCGCTGTGGAAGACAGAGACAGGTCACCCTGATCCCTGCCTGCAGTATTCAGGCTGGCCCAGAAGGTGAAATGCGAACAAAATGTTCTGGTCCAGTGTCTTCTGCGCTGGGGCTGGGAGTGGTCCGGGACAGCCTTCCTGTTCCAGTGGGGGGGTAGGAGCAAGCAGGAGAGTTAAGTGGGAGGGAGGCCGCCTCGCAGGACTGCAGGGCTGGAATCCATGGTTTCCGACCCGTCCCGTGCTGGGATGGTGTACGGGGCAGGGTTGCCGCGAGTGTCCCTGCATCAAAACAGGATGTCAGGATCTGTTGAGCTCAGCAGGCTGTCACCATCTGCATTCTCACTCATCACTCAGGGACAACAGCTTAAACTGCTCCACATGGAGCAAATACGACGGTCTTTTTGCAAAGACATGACGATTAATGAAGCTGGTGTGTAGGTTTGTGTCTCAGCTTGTTTTCCCAGACATCCCAAGAGACAGCTTTCTACGGTTTCCCGTAAATCTGAGCAAGAGCGAAGGAATGAGGGCATGACCACAGGGTGTGCGGCCCCGGGGCCTGGGAAGCAGCTGAGCCCCTCGGCCCCTCGGCCCGAGGGCCTGCTGGGGAGCTGGCGTCTGGCGATGCCTCCCTGTTCCTGGGGGGGCTGCCTGCCCATGCAGCCCTGGCGTCTGCTCACCCTGCGTGGAGCCAAGGCCAAAAAGCCAGTCTAGGGAGGCCTTGCTCCCCAGAGTTGACTCTGAGGTCACGGGAGGCAGTGACATTGTGCAGGTCCTGGGAGTGACGTTGACACTGAGCACCTCTTCCCCCAGACACCAGTGGAATCAGAACCCTCATTCTGGACTTGCTGCTCCGGCAGCTGAACGCTGAGGTTGTTCACCTTCACCTAGCCTTGCGGCAGCCGCCGATACCACAGTCAAAGCTCAGGAACTGAAGCCCCCAGAGCCTCTTGATGGGTCCCCTGCCGCCAGCATCCCTCCTGCTCTGACTCCCAGGGGACCTGAGCCATCAGGCTGAATTCCTTGCTGAGCTCCAAGGGTCTGCAGTTCGTAGTGTGGCTCCAGCACAGGCCCCCTGGGAGCCCCTGGTAGTGGCAGGCGGGGACTTACAGGTGGTGCCTCCTTGATGTCAGCGACCACGAAATGAATTCCAGTTGTATGGGTTCGGGGCGTCACAGACCCCCACCCTGCTGCCGTCTCTAGTGCTGAGTGTGCAGGTTTCAAATCCTTAGGATTAAAGGCTAGGCCACCCGCTGGGACCAGGGTGAGCTCACATCCCCAGTACAATAGCCAGGGCCAGCCAGGAGGGAGGGGCGGCCTGCAGGGGGACCTGGGGGGTGTCGCAGGCACATCCCGGCATCAGGAGGGCTGCTGTGTCTTCACGGCCAACCTGTTCTGTGTGCCCTGTCTGGTCTGGGTGCCAGGATGCTCTCCACACTGTCAGAGAGCTGGCAAGGACAGGATGGGGACCTTCACTGTCAGGGGACAGAACTGCGCCAACACAAGGTGCTGGGACTTGTGTCCCCAACTCCGGCCCACATTTCCCCCACTGCGCCATCCCACTCCACGGGAGCTTAGGAGGAGCGACCTCTTTCACCTCTTCCCCAGGGAGACGCTGTCAGCCCTTCCCTGCTCTGCAGGCCCTTCCTCGTGGAGGAGATGGGCTGCTGAGTCCCCAGGGCCAGGGCCACTCTCAGCCCACAGAGAGCTGGACCAGGAGCCCTGGCCTGGTCTCTGTGCCTCCCGCAAAGTATGGCAACTGCCGAGTCACATGACTACTTAAAGAGGGTTTTAAACTCCAGGCCTCCTTCAGCCCACGTTGGAAGCACTCTGAGTTCCCAAGAGCCAGTCCTGGCATCGCCCCAGCCCCACCCAGCACCTGGCTCAGTGATGGGGCATGGCTGGTCACAGGACGTGCGTGAGTGAGGCCACACTGTCCACAAGTCAAAGGGACCTGGGCAGAGAGCTGGCCTCTCCCTTTGGCAATGGGACGGGTGGGAGACTGGAAGCATGAGGGGGACAGAGCGTGCGACAGAGTGGTCAGGGACCTCAGGCTCCTGCAAGACAGGGCTGGGTCAGAGCAACACAGACATGCCGGAGCCAGTGGAATGGGGACAGAGGGGCCAGGACAGCAGAGGGACAGGGCTTGGATGAGGGAGGAGGCTGGGCAGAGCCTCTGACAAGAGTATACCCTGCAAAGATACTGGCACCTCCTCCAGGCCAGCCCTGTGTCCCGGGCTAGGGACCAGAGGAGACAGCAGACTGTCTGGCAGTGGGAATAGACACTGTGGGTGGCCACTGACATGCCGTGACCACAGAAAGCACCGGAGGCTGCAGGCATGAGGAAGGGCCTCGGGGGGCGGTGACCCAGGGTGAGGATGGCCAGGGCAGGGTGCTGGCTGGGGGGACGGTGGTGGGAAAGAGAGAGGAGGCCGGGGACAGACAACGAAGGCATGCCCTGCCTGCTTCCACATGGCTCCCTGGGGCTGTGTACACTGGCAGCCGTGCGTGTGCCGGGTGAGGCTGAAAGTAAATGAAGGGTCATGGTGCTTGGTGGCTAGGCCTGAGTGAGGGACAGAGAGGCAGTGTCCCTCTGATGGCGTGGCATCAGGAATTAGGTTGGGGGACAGCAGAGACACTTTGGACTGGTTGAGTGTGAGCCTTGGAGGTTACTCCTGAAGCTTTGCCCGCCAGCCCAGGCCTGATGTCAAGTTTTATTTTTTTTTTATAACAGCTTTATAGAGATATAATTCCTATACCATACAGTGCTCACATTTAAAGTGTACAATGCGACAGATTTTAGTATATTCACCGAGCTGCGCAACTGTCACTACCACCGATTTTAGGAAGTTTTCATCACCCCAAAAGGAAGCTCCACCCCCTCAGCAGTCACTCCCATTCCTCCAAGTCTCCCAGCCCTGGGCAACCGCTAACCCACTTTCTGTCTGTAGACTTGCCTGTTTGGGGTACTTAATAGAAATGGAACTGTCTAATAGCATGCGGTCTCCTAGGACTGGCTTCGTAGCATAACCTTTTTAAGGGTCATCCGTGCTGTAGCATATTTTATCAGAACTTCATTCTTTCTATGGCTGAATAATACTCCATTGTATGAATAGACCACATTTTATTTATCCTTTCCTCAGTTGATTGACTTTTTGGCTGCTGCCACTTTTCGGCTGCTGTGAGTGATGCTGCTGAGAACATTCGTGTACAAAGTTTTGTCTGAACACCTGTTTTCAAGTCTCTTGGGCATATAGCTAGGAGTGGAGTTGCTGGGTCATGTGATGATGCATGTTTAGCATTTCGAAGAACTGCCAGACTGTGTTCCAAAGTGGCTGCACCATCTCCTGGCAGTGGTTACAGTTGGTTTCCAGTTCCCCTAGACCTTGCCAGCATTTGCTGTCATCTTTTTGATCATAGCCATCCTGGCAGGTGTGAAGTATGGTGGGTTTGATTTGGATTTCATCAAATGACTAATAATACTGAGCATCTTTTCATATATTTTTGGCCATTTATATCTTCTTTGCAGAAATGGCTATTCAAGTGCTTTGCCTGTTTCTTTTTTTTTTTTTGAGACAGAGTCTGGCTCTGTTGCCCTGGCTAGAGTGCCGTGGCATCAGCCTAGCTCACAGCAAGCTCAGACTCCTGGGCTCAAGCAATCCTCCCGCCTCAGCCTCCCAAGGAGCTGGGACTACAGGCATGCGCACCATGCCCGGCTAATTTTTTCTATATATATATATTTTTAGTTGTCCAGATAATTTCTTTCTACTTTTTAGTAGAGACGGGGTCTCGCTCTTGCTCAGGCTGGTCTTGAACTCCTGACCTTGAGCAATCCACCCGCCTCAGCCTCCCAGAGTGCTAGAATTACAGGCGTGAGCCACCGCGCCCGGCCTGCTTTGCCTGTTTCTTAAATGGATTATTTGTTTTTTTTTAATTATTGCATCATGAGAGTGTTTTATACACTCTAGATACAAGTTCCTTATCAGATATATTAATTTGCAGATTTTTTTCCCATTTTGTGGGTTGCCTTTTCACTTTCTTGATAGTGTCCTTGGAAGCACAAAAGTTTTTATTTTGATGTAGTCTATATTTATCTATATTTTAGTTTGTGGTGGTGTTTTCGGTGTTGTAGCTAAGAAACCATTGCCTAATCCAGAGTCATGTCCCAGCACGGGGTTGTGAAAAGACTCTTTCAAATTGAGTGGTCTTGGCACCCTTGTCCAAAATAAATTGATCGTGGGGGCCTGGGAGACATTGATTGCAAACATAGGGTGACATCATGTTTTGTCATCTCTTCCTTCTCCTGGTCAGGTGGCCATGGGCAGGTCGTCTTCCCTCAAAGTCTCTGTTCTGTCGTTTGTAAAGTAGGGATAATAACTTGCCTGTTGCATCACATGAGGTCACATTGAAAATAAGCCTGAAGGTCCTGCACAAGCGTCAGTCCTGCTCCTTCTGTCACCTGACATGGCTCTCCGCTGCCTGGGTGTCTTTCTCCCCACCTGGACAATTTGGAATGTCTGGGGTCCCTGGTGGCCTCGAAGCCTGGAGGAGCGGGAAGCAGAGTGGCTCCCAGGGCCCCGGCCGCCTCTTGGGACTCAGGGCAGCATTTCTGCCTGTGTGTCCCCCCTACCCGAGGCAGGCTGGTGCTGGCTCCAGGCCCGTTCCTGCACTGCATGGTTGGCTCAAGCAGTTCTTATTTTAGAACAAACCCATTCGAATGGAATCTTCCCAGAGTCAAGGGGAGGTAAACAAAGGGGCCTGTGGGACCCACTCTCCAGCTCTTGTTTAAATTAAGAGGAAAACATGCTTTGTTTCCCTCAGCGTGGGCTTGGCGCCTTTCATGTCTGCCCTCTGAGGAAGGCGGCTGGGGGCCTCAAGGTGAGGCATGATGTTTGGGGTTTGAGGCTGGGTGGTTCCTGGATTGTCAAACCACCTGGTGCTGGCCAGGAACTGCTGTCAGGAGCCTCTGAGGAGGGGTCGGCCCCTGCCCAGTCCCTGGCCTCTGAGTCACCACCACGAGCTCAGGCCTCTCGGCCTCGCGGGCACGGACCCCGTGGATTGAGCAGCAGCAGCAAGAGGTCAGGCTCACTGCCGCAGGGGCTGCTCTGGTCTGCAGTGCCCGCCTCGGCTGACACGTGGAGCCATGGCCTGGGCACTCACGGTCCCTGAGACCCCCGACCTTCCCTGGCCAGAAAGGCCCTGCGGCTGCCAGTGTGCCAGCCTGCTGGTGTCATGGTGAGTAGCCGGGGCTCTGCGAGCAGGCCTGTGCAGACGCTTCTCTGTAGCCGACCAGTCACGCACAGGCTACAGGGAGGCGGCCGTGTGAGGTCCCTGGCCTCTAGGAAGCTCCCTGAATGGATGTTTGTTGGCAGCTTTAATAATCATAATCCTCCAACAACCCTTCACGACAACAAACACTGTTCCCATGTTCCAAACGAGGTGTCACAGCCAAGGCAGAGGCCGGGGAGCTGCCCTCGTCCGTTCCATCAGCACCCACCAGGTGCCTCCACAGTTAAGGTGCTTGGCGGGGCTGCCAGCTGTGGGGTGCGGCAGGGGGCCTTCCCCGAGGGATGGAGCTTCGGGAGACAAGCAGAGGCTGCCCAGCTGGAGGAGAGGGAAAGGACCGAGCAGAGGCCAGAGCGGCTGCAGCAGGAGGGGCAGGAGAGCGTCCCGGTTAGGGCCTGGCTGAGGCTTTCCGCCAGGCAGGGCTTTTGGTGGGGAAGCGATTAGCACCTGAAGCTGCTCCGCCCCCCAGAGGCGGGGTGAAGGGAGCCCCGGGAGGCACCTGGGCCTGGTGGCGTCCTCAGCTGTTGCACAGGCCTGGAAACCAAGGCCCAGAGAGGCAGCAGCCCAGCCACCCTCCTCCCTGCCCGGCGCTGCTGCGCCCACCCTGTGCCTTCTCAGCCCTTGCTCATGCCGATGCTCCGCTCTGCTGTGTCCACTTGTCAAGACAGAGTCAGGTGGTCTCTGTGGGCCCACAGGGCAGAGTGTAGTCCAGGGATATGGCTTCTGCATCCAGCTCTCTGCCAACCAGCTGTCAGGCCCTAAGCAGACAGACCAGTTTCTCTGGGGCTTCGTGTGGCCCCCAGGAGCTGGGCTAAGGGGCCAGCGTGTGGAACATGCGGGAGCAGGCCGCCCAGTGCCCTCCGTGGGTTGAGGACTCTTGGGCGACTCCTGCTGTTTGCCATCCATCCCTCTTCCCTGATCAGTAGGTCTTGACCCTGGACGCTGGGTGGGGCAGATGGCCCTCCGGCCCCCATGGTTCCACCTCCCGGCTGCGGTGCAGTGGTAGCAGCCGGCCCTGCCCGTGCTGTCCTGTCATGGGGAACCACCTTCACAGCCAAGGGCCCCCTTCCCGGGCGTGCAGGTAGACGCTAGGGGCAGACAAAGGGCTTGTCAAGAGTTCCCTTTGAAGGGATCCCATGGGGTCACTGGGGCAGCGCTGTTGCTGCTGGGGAGCGCCTGGCATCTCCGGCAGCTCCCTGGAGGTTCAGGTGATAGGAGCATCCCCGGCTGCCACTGGGAGGAGCTGGGGCACACAAGTGGGCCAGAGTCCCCTGGCCAGGGCCTAGGCCTTCCCACGGTGCCCTGGCTCCGGCATCCCATCTGTGGGGAGACAGGTTGGACAGGGATTTTATGGCTGCTTCCCTGTGACAGTTGTTCCTCTCACTACCCCTCCTCCCAGTGAGAACCCCCTGCCCACGGTGGAGATTGCCATCCGGAACACGGGTGACGCGGACCAGTGGTGCCCACTGTTGGAGACCCTCACAGACGCCGAGATGGAGAAGAAGATCCGTGACCAGGACAGGAACACAAGGTACTCCCCGTCCCTGTGCCACCGGCTCTGCCCACAGGCACCCATCTTCCCAGGCAGGGGCAGGGCCATCACCTTTCCCTGGTGACCTGTGGTCTCTGGGAGGGGACCTGTGTTGCAGAGGCAAGCTCTTGCAAGATGAGCCCCCCTGGAGTGGGTTCCCTGCAGGGAACAAAAGCAGGTCCTCAGATCAGGTCTGACCACAGCCTGGACCAGGTTTCAGGTCCCTGGAGAGGTGGGCAGAGCCTGAGCAGCACACAGGCAAGGCCGAGGGAAGGCTGGGGTCCAACCCTGCTGGTGGCCCACATCCTGCCCCTGTCCCTGCTCCCACACCTGGCTGCCCTAGAGAGCCCCAGGGAGGGCAGCCCCAGGCTAGGAGCTGGCCCCGCTCACCACCCTTTCCTCCTCCAGGCGTATGAGGCGTCTTGCCAACACTGCCCCGGCCTGGTAACCAGCCCATCCGCGCTCAGCTCCCATGGAGCAGCTCAGATTGGAGCCTCTCCTTCATCGTCTGGCAAGGAGAGAGGCACGGGGACAGTCCGGCACCATCCTGAGGATCCGGGGACAGGGGCTTCCAGGTCGCCCTCCCCAGCACACATTCCATTTGCTGAGCCCCAGTCCTGCTCCCCTGCCCCCAGCAGCCTCCCCCAGTCTCTGGGGTCAGGAGTAAGCCTCATTTTGAGTTGTGTTTTGTTTTTGTAGAGGAGCCCCAGGCAGGGCTAGCAACACTTTTTAAATAAAAGGCTATAGATCATGTTCAATTTCTTCAAAGTGGTAGCATTGAAATTACAGGAGGGCCGGGAGTGGGGCCTGGCTGGGCTTGGCAGGGGGTGGTGTGTGGCCAGGGCCGACACACCCGGCCTCTTACCCTTCTCTGCCTTGAGTCCCCAGGTGGGGGTTAACAGGGTTCCACTCTCAGCACCCAGCTCGCCGCAAGGCCCAAGTCAGAGCCCAGTCCTTGCATTTGCTGGGGCCCTCCAAGTGCAAGAACCAAAAGGAGCGGCTGGGAGGCTCAGGGCTGGGCCTCCTGCCTTTCAGCAGCAGCCTGACCCTGCTCCCTTTGCCCAGCCTTGGGAAGGAGCCACGGGCTCTGCCGCTGTCCCTGGGCTGCCCTGGCTCTGCTGCGTCTAGATGGTCAGGCTGCCGCCGGCTGGGCCTTGCTGCTCTGGGATCCCTCATAGAGGGCCTGGTCCCATGGGCAGCGCCAGGCTGCCGCCAGCCTGGTACAGGAGGGCATCTATCTCAGCTCCAGCAGTGCCCACCTCCCCCAAGCTGCCACAGTGGTGCTGTGGCCTGGGCCAGCTCCTGCCTGCCAGGCCGGCTGTGAGGAATGTGGGAATGACACACCCAGCCTGGTGCTGGCTCTTGGGGTTGCCTGGTGTGTAGGGAGGAGGCACAGCCCTCAGCCCCTCTCAGCTCCACCTCCACAGAGCTCGTGTACCCTCATCTGTAACGTGGAAGTGTCCCACACTGAAGAATGGGCGTAGGATCCAGGAGGGCCGCAGAGTGGGCACACAGCTCCAGGCTTACTCAAGATAATGGCCCAGAGCCCCAGCACAGGGCTGCTGCCACTTCAGCTGCTGGCAGGGCCTTCCCTGCCAGGGCTGAAGCCAGAGGCTTCTCTGTTCCCTGGGAGCGTGGCAGGGGCCCCATGTGGGCAGGGGCAGAGCTCTGCACAGGTATTGGGGTTCTCAGTTGCTGGGATATAGGTGAGATGGGCCTGGCCCTCTGCAAGGGCTGGGGGCTACTATGAAAACGTCCTACCACTTGAGATGTTTGTACTCAGGTCCTCTGTCCTCCATCAAAGCCTGGAACTCACCAGAGCCCCACAGCAAGGGGACAGCTGGGTCTTCTGGAAGGCCCTGAACAAAGAGCAAGATTCCAGGCCCAGCTGGCCTTGGAAATGAATGGGCTTCATTGCTTCATTGCTGAGGTATTTGCTCAGTCCATGGCGCAGCAGGCAGCCCTGTGCCCACCCCGCTGGGCAGGCAGGCCCACCTGCCTGGGAGGGGCCTGGGGAAGGGCCCTCAAGGCTGCAGAGCCAGGTTTCACTACACAATTGAGGGCAGACTCAACGGACCGTTTCTGTTTCCATGAAAACAACAGCTGGTGGCTGCAGGAGCCCTGCGATGTTCAGCACCTGGAGCCACGACACCGACAGGCCTCGAGCAGCAGGAGAGCTGCCAGATCTGATGCCCACGTTACAGGAGAAAAAAGTGAGCTGTGGGGTCACGTAAGGCTCACATAGGTCCTCAGCTAAAAAGGGCAGGGACAGAGCTTCCCAGAAGTCTCTGCCTAACCCAGTCGTAGGACTCTGGCGTCATAGGAAGGGCAGAAGACCCAATCCTGGCCCTCCTCTGCACCTGACCCCAGGGGGCCTCAGTGTCACTCGATGGAAAATGAGGCAAAGGTGCACTTGTCAAAGTTGCTGAAGAGGGACAGAAGAGGCTGGGTCGGCATCAGGTGAAAGGCACCATGGGTAGGGGCACCTGTTTTCCAGGCTCAGCACAGGCTAGGAGAGCCCTGTCCTGGTCCCAGGCACTGGCCAGCGCCGCCCCTGACCAGCAGGGAGCAGAGCCCAGGGTTGGTAGGACTTGCCTGAGGCTCCATCAAGGCACTGGCAGGGCTGGGACGAGAACCCTGAGTCTCATCTGTGAGCTCAGAGCTCTGCTGGGCAACGTGTGCAGGTTCTTTGCCCTGGATGGGCCCCGATCCTACCATCTATGATGGGGCTGAGAGGGCAGGCCAGGCGAGGGCAGAGGGCAAGCGTGAAGGGCCTGGGAGGTAAGGCCAGCCTTGACAGGGGGAGCCAGTGCCTCGGGCCAAAAGGCTGCAGGTCATACTGTTTATTCGGTTGGGCCCTTGTGTGGAACCAGCCTCCAGGAGGGAGGTGGTTCCCTGCAAGCAGGGGTTGGGGAGGGTGCAGGCCCACCAGAAGCATCTGGGGCTGGCCCTCGGTGGGGTCACTGCTGCGGGGGTGGCTGATGGGGTCCTGGCTGCTCCTCAGGAAGGGGCAGGTAATTGGGGTCCTCCTCAGGGGCATCCAGTAGCAGCTTCCTGTGGGGAGGGGCCCACGCTGAGCTGGGGGCAGCACAGGTCCCTCTGGGGTGGGGGCCATCTGAGGGTGGGGAGGGGAGGGAGGGTTGTCATCTCCAGCACTCACAGGAAGCCCGGGGTCAGCAGCAGCCTCTTGCCTCCAGGCTGCTTGGGGAAGACATCCTCCAGGAAGTAGTAGATGTGGCCCACGGCAATCCCTGGAGAGAGCCATGGACTGCCAGAGGCCACCCTCCACAGCCCAGTGTCCCAGGCCACCAGCATGTGCTCCTGGCCTCCATCCACAGCCTGGAGGCTCTGCCAGGCTGACAACCTCAGGCCACAGAGCATAAGGGCCCCAAAGTCCTGCACAGGCTGCCAGCCTAGGGTGAGGCCAGGGTTGGCCCCTGAAGGACAGGCTGAAAGGGCCCAGAAGTGGGCAGGACCTGGGAAAGGGAAGGCTGAGAACACTGGAGGAATGGGAGCCACGGAGCAAGAACCCCGAACCGCCTGTCAGGACCCATGCACACACTAGCAGGTCAGCCCTGAAGATGCAAATCACATGGGCTGGCGTGTGTGAGGGGCTGTAAGAACAGAGTAGCTGGCGGTGGAGAGGCAGAGGAAAGGTCCCCCACAGGTGGGAGCAGGGCCCTGGGCAGCATGTCCTGCGGGGAGCAGCCAGCCTGGGGCGGGCTGGATGGACAGGCAGGCTCACCCAGCAGGTCCACAAGGATCGAGTTGCCCAGCAGCAGCGAGAAGCCCATGAGCGCCCAGGGCAGGAATGGTGCTTGGAAGGTAAGGAGGCCGAAGAAGTTGACCCTCACCAGAGGGCTGCGGCGGCTCCACACATACACCAGCATGGCCGTGAGGGCCTGGCCCAGGAAGAACAGGCTGCCCAGGAGTCCCAGCAGCTGGGCAGAGTCAAGGTGTCCCAGTGCAGGCCTCAGCCGATGCCCAGGGCCCCTCTGCTTTCCTAAGCCCCTGGAATCGTTCCATTGCTTTCCTTCCTCATTGTGCCTATGTGCCTGCCATTCCCCCATCAAGATGAGCCCTTCCAATAAAGGCCACACTCCTGGCCGTCAGGTCCCATGAGATGTGCCCGGCACACCTACCACCTCATCCCAGGCCCCACCCACTGCCTGGCCCCACCCGTTTCTCCTGGCTACTGGCAGGCCCCCCACCTGGCTGTCCAGTGCATCAATCACCCTGTTACACTGTGCATACGGCCCTGGCACCCGGAGCTAAGCGCATATGGATCAGTACATCCTAAGGTGGAGTGAACAACTCTGTCTCTCTCTGGCCTGGGCACTCAGGTGAGGCCGCAGGCCGGGCCCTAAGGCACTGTGGCCTAAGGTACCAGAGCCCGTGGTAAGGATACGGTCATAAGGACGCCTCCGAAGAGAAACATGAAGACGAAGTCTGCCGTGCGGCCGCGGAAGGAGCCCTCCTCCAGCATGCGGCAGTAGTGGAACCTGCGGCGTTGGTATAGGAAACGCCACCTGGGCGCTGCCTCAGTTTCCCCGCTCCCGGCAGCTCCCCGCCTGGCTGGCCTGCCCTCTACCCAGCCCGGGTCTGCGCGGCGCAGGATACACGAAGAGCATGTTGAAGAAGAAGCTGAATCCCAAGGGCCCAAAGAAGAGGAAGTTGGTGATGAGCCTCCAGACCTGCGGGGGCAGATGGTCAGGCGCGGGACCGCGGACCCGCCGGCAGGTGCAAAGGGCGGGGCGGCCTCACCTGGAACTTCCGGAACACGAGATGTGGGTTGAAGTAGAGCTGGAAGGGGCTGAGGAGCTCCAGCTGCTGTGGAACCAGGGGCGCGTCAGGGGCTGCCGCAGGGACCCCTGCTGTAGCCATGGCGACCCTGCCCCCTCACCCCTGCCCTGGGCTGCAGTCATGGCGACGCCCCGCCCGCCCGGCAGCTCACCACGGCGGCGGTGGTGAGGACACAGGCCGCGGTGTAGGTCCTCGTCACCGCCGGCACCTGCAGAAACTCTGCCGCCAGCCCCCGCCACGCCATTGCACCTGCTCGGGCACGCGTGGCCAGACCGGCAGAGCGCCCTTTAACCCACCTCTTGCTCCCCCCCCCCAACCTTTGGCCAATCCGCGTCCGAGGCTCCAGGCTAGCGGGAGGGGCCCTGGGCTCAGTAGCCAACGGAAGGAGGAAGGAGGAACTTGGGGGCGGGAAGAGAGAGAGAGAGCGGGCGTGTCGAGACTGGTGGCCAATGAGCAGACTTCACGGTTGAGCTCGTGGCGGTTGTTGTGGCTGCGGTGGCGGCGCGGGAGAAAGTATGGCCAATGAGGAACTGGAGGCTTCGCCGCATACTAGGGGAAGACCAATAGTGAGGACCCACGGCACCGCGGGGCGGGGCTCAGAGTACAACGTTTGTGCGGAAAAGACAGAAGCCAGACCGGCGAGTCCGCTAGGGGGCGGGGCCGTAGGGGTGTGGGCGGGGCGCGGCTGTGAGTCTGAGGGCGTTGGGTGGTGCTGATCCTCTTCCCGCTCGCTGGCGACTGGGACACGACTTTCTCCCATCCGCGAACCCGAGGCAGGCCCCCCCCAGCCCGCAGCAAGGGAGGCATTCGGGAGCGTGTCCAAACCTCCCCAAACATGCGGCTCCTGTCAGGGGTCTTCCCGGGGCCCGCAGGAGGGGGGCGCCGGGCGGGGACTGGCAGCCCTGGGGGAGACACGACAGCGGTGAGGCGGACCCAGCGAGTGGACAGGCTGGAGGGGGCCTCAGTATTTTGGTGGAAGAGAGAAACTCTATTCATTCATTCATCCGTTTAATGGGCACCTACTATGTGCCTGTTGCTGTTCTAGATTCTGGGGACAGGGCAGCCCACAAAAGATGCTGTCCCTTCCGGCTCAGCCGAGGAGACAGTCAATGGTACAGTGAGGTGGCCTTGACAGGGCAGTGCGCTGACAGAATGTAACAGAGTAAGGAGTAGGGGGCCGCAGTGCCGCAAGGGCTGATCTGGGAAGCCTCTGTGAGGAGGTGACGTTTGATTATCACTTTAAAAAGATCCCTGTGTCCTTTGGGATGCTTACTATAAAAAACAAAACTAAACACGAAAACAGAAAATCGCAAGTGCTAGCAAGGATGTGGAGAAATTGGAAGCCTTGTTCACTGCAGGTGGGAATATACAATTGCACAGCTGCTGTGGAAAACAGTATCGCCATTACTCAAAAAATTAAAAACAGAATTATCATGTGATCCAGCAATGCCACTTCTGGGTATATACCCAAAAGAATCGAAAGCATGGACTTGAAGAGATACCTGTACACCCATGTTCCTGGCAGCATTATTCACAATAGCCAAAGGGTGGAAGCAACTCCAGTGTCCATTGACAGATGAACGATAAACAAAATGTGGTGTTTATACATTCATTGGAATATTATTCAGCCCCGAAGGAATGAAATTCTGATAGATGCTACAACATGGATGAACCTTGAAGACATTAAGCTAAGTGAAATAAGCCAGACACAAAAAGACACATCCTGTATGATTCCACTTACATGAGACAGGAATGGGGAGTTATTGTTTAATGGGGACAGAGTTTCAGTTTGGGAAAATGAAAAACTCTGGCGGTGGGTGGAGGGGATGGCTTCACCAGAATGTGAATGTATTTAATACCAGTGAACTGTACATCTAAAAATGGTTAAGACAAATTGTATGTTGTGTGTACGTTTAGAGAAATTTTGTAAGAGATCTCTGTGTTTGCTGTGAGTGCAGTAGGCTGGCAGAGAGATCAGTGAGCAGGGGGAGACTGCAAGGGCCAGTGGTGACTTGGGCAGGCTGGAGCCTGGAGGGCAAGGAGTGGTGGGCTGTGGGTTTGCCCGCAGATGGGACCGGGCTGTGAGAGAGGAGTCAAGGGTCAGTTCAAGGCCTGGGCGGCAGAGCAGTTCGATGCTGGTGGTCTTGGCTGAGAAGGAGAATTGTAGAGAGAAGGCGGATGGGATGGGGAGGCCCATTCTGGCCTCGCTGAGTTTGAGGCATCTGTGTGACATCGCTTGGAAAAACCTGTGTGTGGCGTTGGGGCAGAAGTCAGGGCAGACAGTCCAAACGTGGGTGCCAGTTGGCGGTAGGGCAACGGCACTTGTAGCCTTGGGCCTGTGTGAGATGCGCAAGGGGCAAGGCTACAAGGAGAGGAGACGCTGGGCCTGGCAGCCCGACCTTCAGGAGTCCCAGAGGGTAAACCCAGCTGGGGAGGCCGAGGGAGGCTGAGCGGGATGGGCCGAGGAGCTGAGCCAGGGAAGAGGTCCCGGAACAAGGCAGCGAGAAGCCCAGGGAGACGTGGCATCAGAAGGCACCGGGTTGCAGCCATGCCAAGGTCCTGGTGCAGGCAGGAGGGAGAGGCACCAGGACAGATGCGCCTTTACTAACATGCGGAGCTCAGCCTCGGATGCAGTGTGGAAGATGAGGGGTGCTCTGGACAGAGCCCTGAGGTCCCCCAAGGAGACTGCAACTGGCCACGAGGGAGAACTGGCTGGGAGGGTGGTTTCAGGGAGATCCCAAGAGCACGAGGTCCCACAGGGCGCTGAGAGGGGTCCCCTAGGGAGAGGGGCAGGACCAGTGCCTGATGACAGTGGGTCCAGGAGCCCCCCTGTATGGGGGAGGGGTGAGCTGGGAGCACTGGAGGGCTACGCATTTGGTTTAGGATGAGGAGACGGTCTGGCCTACGCAGCAGGGGTTGGACCAAGATGCTGAGAGGTCGGGAGTTGGGGGCAGGCTGGGGGGGCCTCCTTGGCCAGCCTTGGTTTTCTAGTGAAGCAGGCCAAGGTCATGTTGGAGGCCAGCCATGCAGGGCAGATCCCACCCTGGCAGCAGTCGTGTGCAGCAGGGCGGGGATCCCAGGCCTCTGACGCCAAGGCGGGCGCCTGCCAGGCACGAAGGAGCCGGGAGGGAGGTCAGGTTTCATGTCAGCATGGGGAAGGGGAGGTGTTCCTCCTCCAGACGCTTAGCAGGCACTGGCGGCCCTCCACTCGGGTCAGGCTGGGGCTAATGGGAGGGGCTCTCATTGTTGGCAGAGGCGTCTGTCTCCCCTTCGATTGGAGGCCGATAAGACAGGTGCCCGGCTTGGGGGCTGAGAAGCACATTCCTGGGAGGCCCAGAGCCCAGGGCGGGCGGAGGAAGCCAGTGGAGGCCCAGAGGGAGCCCGGTGGGACATCCAGGGAGTAGCAGCTGGGTTCCACTGCAGACGCTCCCTCCTCAGAGCCCCTGGGTATGCTCAGATGGGGAAACTGAGGCACAGCGGGAGGCAGAGTGGCCCTGGGGCAGACCTCTGTCACCAGTCCTGGCCTTTCCTTTCCAGTTTGAGGCCCAGAACAGGCCACTCTGGAGACACCAAGTCCACTTCTCCTCGAGTCCTTGGGCCCCTCCCAAGAGTTCTTTACGCAGAAAAGCCCTGGGCATCCCAGGTTCCAGGGGCCTAGAGACGCAGGCGGCGCTGGATGCGGATGTCTACCAGGCAGATCTGCTGCTGAGCCCGCCTCACACACTAGGAGGGACCCTCATCAGCCCCTGGTGACAGTCCAGAAACCTGGGGACATCTCTGCACCCCCCCAGCCCCATGTCACACTTGGTGCCCCCACAGAACCTCCCAATCCTTTCCCTCCTCTCCAATACACCTCCCTCCCCACCCCCACCGCCTCTTGTTCAGCCTGTTTCTCTCCTCTGGAACTGCCCCAGCTCTCTAGACCGTTCATTCATTCATTCATTCATTCATTCATTCATTTTCTTCCCTACCAGCCTACATGTGCTGTTAAAGAAGAGAGGAAAGGCAGGTGGAAGTGCCCTACTCCAGGAAGCCCTCCCTGATCACCTCTGAAGGGACCAAAGCTCACTTATCTTCTGTGAGGTCCTTGAGCACTTAATTTTTTAATATATTTTATTCCTAAGTCAGCCCATGCCCATGGTGACAGAGCAGAACATGAGAAACGAGGCGAATGTCTGTGTATGTGTTGGAGCAGCTGCATCTTTCTCTTGATGACACATAGCGCCCCTTGCCAGGGGCTGCGCGCACAGGGCCTGCCCCCTTCCAGCACGTGGCCCCCCAGCCGCGGTGAGTAAGCCTCCGCTGAAACCCCGGCCAGCTCCTCCCAGGAACAGCTGTGTCCCCCTTGGCCCTTCCTGTCTGGGCCATGGAGTATTTTTAGCACTGAATCCGGAAGCCACACGGCAGCAGCTGCTCGTGGCCAGAGTGCAAGAACAACAAGCTGCCCAGGTGGGCCATGTCAGAACTCGGCCAAAGAGGGAGTGACCTGGGCCTGGCCCCCTGGACCTGGTAGCAGAATCTGGACTTTCCAGGAATAAGCTGGTCTCTGGGTGGGACAGGGAGGAAGGAGGCAGAGGGGAGCTGAGGAAGAGCTGTACTGCCCAGACCAGGGCAGGGGAAGAGCATGTGCAAAGGCCCTGAGGTACCTTGGGGGAGGGAGCCCTCCCCTGGACAGAGACACGGATGAAGGTCCAGTTTTGGAAGAGACCACCTGTTAGGTTGGGCAGGTGAGTTTGGGGTGCTGTGGGGACACGACCACCTTGGGGAGCTCTCCTGGCCACCCCAGTCCAGTTCTCCCAGCTCCTTCCCCTCCTCAGCCCTGTCACACTGCAGCTGTCCACACCACGATGGCCCCTCTGGCCTGGTGTCTGCCACAGCGCTGGGGCACAGGCAGGGGCGTGGTGAATGTGCAACCCTGTGAAGACGGAGACCTGGACTCCGGGGCTGGATCTGCAGCCTCGGGGCTGGCAGTGGGACCTGGCCACTCTCTGCCTCTCTGGGTCCCAGTGTCCCTGTCCCTATCTAGGAAATGGGTGGCTTGGAGGAGTTCATCTACAGAGTCTCCCTCACATCAAAGGTTGTACTCTGCTCTACCCTGGGTGGGGTCGGAGGTTTCTGGGTGGGAGCCCCTTCCTGTCACAGGCACGGCTGGCCTCCCCCTCCAGGGCCGTCTCTGCCGTGAGTGAGTGAAGGCCTGTGAGCGAGGATGCGCCAGGGACGGGTTCTGCATGTCCTGTCTGCCGGGCCTGTCCCCGCTGTCTCCTCTGGCCCAAGCTCTCCCGTGCCCGTGGTCAGGAACATCTGTAGAGGCCTGCAAGGTGGCAGAGGGGGGTGCTGCGGCCACCTCTGTCCTCTGCCTGTGGGGAAGACACTGAGTCCCACACCAAGCAGGCGGGGACTGACTGGTGAGTGGTCCGTGGGGGCCGCTGGGCTGGCAGAACCTTGATGGGGACAGTGGTGGAGCAGACAGAGGAGAGGCATGCTAGGCAGGGACAATGGCTTGAGCAAAGCTGGGGAGGTGGGAACAGACCCATATGCTACTCATGAGGGAGGCAGGGATATATGAAGGGTGGGAGATGACAGCTGCCCAGTGGTCCCTAGCCAGATGCCACGCATGGGCTTTACTAAACTCACTGAAGCCTCACCACCACCTGATGAAGCAGGTCATTGTTACAGATGAGGAAACAGGCTCAGAGAGGTTAAGTAATCTGCCTGAGGACACACAGCTAAAGAGGTAGCAAAACAGCAGGGTGCTACTCCTGACTTTGCCACTATGGAGGTGATAAGGGACCCATGGGGAGGAGGCAGCTACCCCGACCCCACCACTGGGCCACAGGGGTGGGAGGGGCATCACCAACCAGCTAGTGCTGTGCAGCCTCAGGCCCTTCTCCAGCCTCGGTTTGGAGGTGAAACCTCTTTGCAATGTCTGGGCTCCCAGGGAGGGTCTCCGACATGAGACTCTGCACCCTGGCTGCTTCCCTGCTGTTGGGGCCTCGGTTTCCTTTCACTGTCCCTGACTCTCCACGGCTGCATGAGATGGTCCCTGCTCGTCCCCAGCTACAGGCCCTACCCAAGCCTGTGCCCTGGCTGTCATGGCCCTCAGCAGTTGCCAGTAATTCCCGCCTCCTGCTGTGGCTACTGCAGGAATGTCGAAGCCACCTCCAGCCCAGGCCGCCCAGAGCTCTGGAGCCCCAGAGCATCTGGCAGGGGCCTTCCCTCTCCCCCGCCTTGGCTATTTTCAGGCTCAGCGCTGTGGGCGGTGTTTGGGGAGAAGCAGATTAGCCGCTTGGCAGAGTCAGCGAAACAGCAGGCCGGGGATGACTTCACGGAGACAGAACCTTGACACGCAGCAGAAAGACTTCAGACAAGCCAGGCTTGGTGGTGTACACCTGTCATAGCAGCTATTCAAGAGGGTGAGGTGAAAGGATCACTTGAGCCCAGGAGTTCAAGCCCAGCCCGGGCAACATAGCAAGACCCCCCTCCTAATCTCTAAAAAACAAAAACAAATCTTTAAAAAAAAAGGTAAGACATGGAGGCCCATTGTGAGTCTGTGTTGCCTATTTGCACACTTGGGGTGTGGCCCCGGGGTGTGTATGTGGAGCGTGTGGCGGCCCTGTACCGCCCAACCCCAGAGCGTCATGCAGTGCTGGCAGGAACTGGAGGGCCAGGAGCCACCATTCCCAGGACCAATGACTCAGAGCCTGGGCAGGTGGAAGGAGAGGCTCAGAAAGGCTTGGGGTTCACTCCACCTCCCACCTGGTTTGTACCCATTGACACTCCCCGCCAAGCAGCCAGGCCCTGCTCCCGATAGTAGGGGCTAGTGCTTCCCATGCCAGGTGGTGGCCCAGCCACGGGGACGGGAGGCTAACAGTGTCCCCCTCCTCCCACAGTGATGCCACTAGAGTCCCTGCCCCCACACTTTCCTGCAGACCTCCTCCCAGCTCTCCAATGCCCTTCACCTCCCCCCAAGAGATGGGGTGGGGGCCCTCTTTAAAAAAATGAATGCAAAATTATAAATGCAAGATTAGGTCCCAAAGTGAATATTTATTTAGGATGGGAAGGCAAACGAAACAAAGGACAAATTTATAAAAGCTGACAAACACCCTAAATCAGAAAATACAGAAAAATTCGCTCCTTGGTCAGAAGCCTGTGGCTAAACGGCACCCCCTGCCCAGGTCAGGTGGGGGTTGTTGGTAAAAGAACCAGCTTGCACTGACCAGGCCCTGTGTGTCCTCTCTGCACAGTGGAGGAAACTGAGGCTGAGGTGTGGGGAGGGCTTGTGTGAAGTGGTGAGGGTGGACACAGGAAGGGACACATGTTCTGCTGCTTGCACATCCCAAACCTGTGGCAGGTGGCCCACACAGGGGCCTGGCTGCTTTGGTGTCCCCCTCCCCCTTCCATGGGGCCCTGCTGAGAGGGGGCAGCCCCCTGCAAGGCACACAGGCATCAGTGCTTCCGACTCTGGCCTAACCGCCATCCCCACCCCCAGACGCCTCCTTCCCCTCCAGATGTGGGCACAGCTGTATTTTTAGAACAGCCGACCACACGGACATTCTTTCCTTCTAATTAAGATGGCTTCAAATCTCTCATCTGCAATCAGCCCCACTGTTCAGTCCTCAAATATCAAAGGGTGGTCAGGAGGGGCCTCCTCAGCTGGTTGTAGGGTTGGGGTTGGTTTTTTTTCCCCCTTCTTTCTTTTTTTGGAACCATTAAGTTGGAAATGAGACCCAGAACCTGAGTGAACGCCAGCTTGCAGGAGGAGGGCCCAGCAGGCTCTGGGGTAGAGTTTGTAGGAGCTGCCCCAGGGCCTTGCTCTGTGCTCTCTCTCACCTCTGCTGCGACCGCCCAGCTAGGCTGCAACCCCCCACGTTCCCCTACCCAAGGTTAGGGTCTGTCTTAGACAAGGGAGGGGATCCAGAGAGGGCCTGGTGTCTGCCTTCAGGGTGATCAGTCCAGGGAGGGTCGACAGGCACCATGGGGGCCCAGGGCTCAGTACCGTGGGGAAGGGGGGCTGTCAGCTGTTTCGCTGTCCCCATTTTACAGGAGAGCAAACTGCGCTTGGAAAGAGGAAGTGCCTGTTAAGAAGTGCGGGAGCCCCACTGGTGTGACCAAAGCGGGTTTGTGTTCCAGTACTGCCCACCCTGGCAACCTGGTGCCCAAGGTCAGCAGGCCCCTGAGCTCTGCCCTGCAACACCGTCAGGAGGCCCCTGGTGTGGAGCAGAGACAGAGACGCCAGACCAAGTGGGGGACTAGGAAAGGCTACCAGGCGCCTCCGAGTGCCCTGGAACCACCTGGAACCCAGGCTGCCGGCTTTGCAGCTCTTCCTCCACACCAGCGACCTCAGCCCCACTGACAGAGGAGGAAACCGACGCTCAGAGAGGCGCAGAGCCGCCCAGCCCACTAGAGACGAGGCCCCCAGACGGCCGCAATGGCTCCTGCCGCCGGGCTGCGCCCTGGGGGAGGCGAGGGGTCCTGGGGTCTAGCCTGAGCCCCGCCTCCAGGTGCCGGGCGCCTGGGCAGGGGGAGGCTCTCGGGCGGGCAGAGGCAGTTGGGGCCAGACGCCTGGCTTCCAGGTCCGGGGCCCACCAGGGCCGCGCCGGGTGTGGGGACAGGAAGTGAAATCGCCCCGGGACTCGCGCGCCCAGGGGCCGAGCCACAGGGAGGACGAGGCAGAGGCGGGGCGGCTGCCCCCAGAAGCGCCACCCCACCCGGCGGCACCCGGCCGCGGGCCGCCTTTGTTCCGCCGGCCCGGCGGGGCGCTCAGCAGCTGGCGGCCCGGGCGGCCCCGGCCCCTCAGAGCCCGGGCTCTGTCGCCCCCTCGCGGCCGGAGCCGGTCTCGCCGGCGTCGGGGACATCCCCAGAGGCCGGAGGGGGCGGGGCATAACGGGGCGGGGCCGAATGGATGGGGCGGGCTGACCCCATTCATTCTCCGAGGGCCGGAAGTCTCGGTCCAGAGGCAGAACCTCTGGGACGCCCCTCGCTCCCAACCCCGTCTCCCCAGGTCCGAGTAACGGCCAGGGGCTGGCAAGGTGGCCCGGCCGCTTCTGCGGCGCTTAGGAGCAGAAGAGCTGGTGGGCTCCGGGGTGGGAGTCAACGTCACCAGCTGGCTTCGCTGGAGTGATTCTTTTTAGTTTGAGCTGCGCTCTTCCCTGTTTCATGCTGTGTGTCAGGGGCTGAATATCCCTGCCCGCTGTCTGCCTCAGTTTTCCCATCGGCAGAGAAAGAGGCCCTAGCGTGTAGGAAGGAGCGTGAACAACTGGTGGGTGTGGGCAGCTCCCCATCTCGCCTCGGAAACAGACTAGGGGATGCTCTTTCGATATCCCCCGCTCCGTGTCGGCCCCTCAGTGTGGTCTGAGGGCCCCTAGGCCGAGGGTCAGCCAGGCCGGACACGGTAATCCGAGGAAGACCAGCCCCGCTTGCAGCCAGGTTATATTATAGATTGGCGTGGGCACGTGCTTGACCTTGGGGAGCCTCAGAAATCAGCATCTGGCACCGCACAGGGCAGATGTGAGCACCGAGCTGCCACAAATACAGCTATGACTTTCACATGCTCAATGTTAAACTCCTGGTCAATGTTTGCTGAGGAGAAACTTCAAATTTCCTGGCCAAAGGATAATAATTACTGGCTGGGGAACCCACACACTGAGGGCCCTCAGTCCGGCGAGGGGGGGATGGGTTTAGGGCATCCAAGAGGCATTTCAGGGAGAACCAACAGGTGACCAGGTATCACAACAGTAGCTGGGTCAGGGTCACATCTCGCAGGGGCCTGGACTTACTGTTAAACCCAGTTTTGAATTTGGGACTTACCCACATGCTCACTCTCAAGCTTTTACTGCATATGTGTGTATACATACATACACTAGGTATGGTTCTGTATATTTCCAAACTTAATATAAAGGCATTACAGGGTAATGCATCTTTCTGCAACTTTGTTCACACAGCATTGTGATCCACCCAGGTTGATACCATTCTTCCGACCCACTGCTTTTCAGTGATGAGTGGTATTCTAGTATTCTATCACATTCCACAATTTATTTCTCCATTTTCTTGATGTTTGACATTTGGGTTGTTTCCAGTTTTCCCATGTCACAAACACTGCTGCTATTTGTGAACAGAAGTTCTTGAGCATGGGATTAAGAGTTTTTCCAAGGTAAGCTCAGGGATGGAACTGCTGGGATTGCTGGCTGGAGAGGTATATGCAACTCCAGTTTACCACATATGCCCAGATTGTTCTCTGGCGTCATCGCACCAATTTACATTTTAATCAACAGAATATAAGCGTTCCAATGAACCTTTAACAACACTTGGCATTGCCAGAGTTAAACTGTTAGTCCGATGAGTATGAACTGATATGCTGTTGTGGATTTAATTGGTATTTCTGGATGGCAAATGCAGGTGAGCATCTTTTCATTAGCTTTCTTGGCCACTTCAGTTTCCTCATCTGTGAATTCCCTGCTCATAACCTTTGTCCATTTTCTTTTCCTTACTGTACCTGGGAATTCTTCACATATTCTGAATACTAATAGTTGTTGGTCATATGCTTTTAGATACCTTCTCCTACTCTGTAGCTTTAGGTTCACCTTTATATAGTGTCTTTTGACACAGATTTTTAATTTTACTGACGTTAAATCCTCAGAAGAAATTTGTATGGTTTACTTTTATTTATCCTGAGGTTTTTTAAAAGTATTCTATATTTTCTTCTAAAATGTTTAAAGTTAGCTTTTTGCATTAGGTTTGTGTGCACCTGGAATGATTTTTGTGTATGGGGTGAGATATAGATCCAGTTTCATTCTTCCCCGTCATCAGTTATCCTAGCCACTATTTAGTAGATATCATTTTCCACTGGGTTTTTTAAGAGAGAAAAAGCAATGGGTGTTTTGAAAAAAATAAACCTATCTAAATGAAATATTAGTAGTTGAAACCAACATGTATTAATAGCAACAATAACAATACTATGATCAAGTTGTGTTTACCCCAAGAATTCAAGGACGGTTTAGGATTACAAAGTCTATGATGTAATTCATCTCACTAACAGATTAAAGGAGAACACCCAATACCATAATCTTAATAGACGCTGGAAGAGCATGCAATAAAATACCCATTCGTGGTAACTGCTACTGTATTACTCGTTGTGCTACTCCTTTAAATGCACGGTGTTTCAGAAATTAAAGCTCACTAATTAAAGCTCAGAAATTAAAGCTCAGAAATTAAAGCCCCCAGCAGCAAAGGTCAAACAAAAACAAAGCACGAGCAATGGAGACACCGCAGTACCTATTCTGGTGTCACAGTTTTTGCTCAGATGACTTCCTAAGGTCACTTACAGCTCTTGTGTTTCTGTGACCACAAATAGTCTCTTTGGCAAGACTGGTTTCAGTTGGCCTTTGTCCAACTCCTGGATTCCCTGCAGGGTCCAAGAAGCCCTGAGGAATCAAAGGTAAATTCGGTCCAGTGAACTCTGGTTCCTCACCTCCCAGCGCGCCCCGACCACGGGCGGGACCGGTCTCTCCCGCAAGGAGCCCCCCTGGCGGTAACCCGAGACCGGTTCCCCTCTCTGCATTCTATCAAGTTACTCAGTCTGCCCGGACGGACTGATGTGAGCGCTCCAGAGACTGGTGGGTCGGCCTTTCGGTCCCTCCTAATTCTGTCCCTTCTCTCGGGGAAGGATGAGGACGCCTGATCCGAGGGGTGTGTGCGGCGGGGTGGGGGGGGGGGGGGGGGGGATGGTGTTGGCCTGATGTGGCTGGTGGGGCTGTTGTCTGTGCAGAATCCCGGCTCGGCCCTCGGAGAGCGCCCGGAGCTGGGGCGCCAGGTGGGGGAAAAGGATGCCGGGCAGAGGGGGACGCACAGACGGAAGTCCGGCAGCGAGCCAGGCAAGGACCCCCAGAGATTCGTCCAGAGGCGACAGAGAGGCAGGAGGACCCGGAAGCATGGTGAACAGCGTCGCCTTCTGGGACCTGGACTGCAGGGGCTTGGCCGTGATCACCTCGGACCGGAGCTCCCTCCTGGTCTGCAGAGATGAGCCCCGGCTGAGTAAGCAGTGAGTAGCTTTTCAGACTTAGAGCTGCGGAAAGAGCGGGATGGAGGATGAGCAGGAGCCGCCCTTACGGCTGCGGACCCAGGTGAACCCCTCGTAGTGGCGGCCCCCTTAACAACCTGTGGGCCTGCGCATGCATCTCAGGCGCCCTCGCCGGCCTTCTAGCAGCTCTGAGGGCCACTGCGCCTGCGCTTGAGTCGGGTCGGCTCGCCCAGGCCGCAGGTAAGCGCCGAGCGCGCCCTGTCAGACCTTCCCTCAAGAACACTGCGCTTGCGTGCCTGCTCCGGCGTCGGCAGAGCTGGGCTGGCCAAACGCGCGCAGCGCATGCGCCGGCTACTCACCTGCCCGCACCCTCCCACCCCCACCCCCCGACTCTTTGCCCTTCCCTCCGCGCGCATGCGCCCCGCCCGTGCGTGCCGCTGGCCGCCGGGCTTTGCCTGCGACGGACGCAGCTCGCAGGCTCCTCTTCCTTCGAATGCCCGATGCCCTCCCGTGGTCGGAAAGGTCTGCATTCCGAAGCCCTCCCAGGCCGGGCGTTTCAGATGAGGGGTCGCAGACCCTGGTGAACTGCCAGGCGCAGCTGCCCGGGAGGCTTAAGGGAAGCGTCAGACGGACGGAAGTGCCGAAGTGCCGTGCTAGTGCGTTCGGGGGTTGGGCCCAGACGGGCAGGGACAGCGCTCGCGCCCGGGGTGGCCTGTGCGCCAGCGCAAGGTGGCCGGACCCGGGACATCCCAGCCTAGCATCGCCCAGAGATGCCTGCGTCGTCCTGGCGTCCTCCTGCGGTCGCACACGCCCGAGCGCTGCAGCCTGGCCGCTCGCCCCCTCCTGTGACCGTTTCCCACCTCTGTGCTCCTCCGCGCTCCCTCTGGGCTCTGACCTGGCGCCCTGCCTCACCGCCCTACTTAAGATCACATCACCCTGTTCAGACACTACCTGTCCCCCGTCCCTGCTTTAAGTCTCCATAGCACCAGCTGACACACTCTATATTTTGCTTCCCCCACTGGAAGGAAAGCTCCGTGAGGTCACAGATTTTGTCTTTGGTTCACTGCTGTATCCTCAGTACCTAGAAGAGTAGGGTTATTGACTGCGGTGGGGAGGCAGTAGATATTTGCTCACCGAATCAATAATCACCATCATAGCTAATGTTTCGTGCTTGCCATGGCCAGACACGGTAACAAGGCAATCTCCATGCTCTTGAATTAAACAACTTCCTGTGGTCCTGGAGACCTGTCAGCATCCCCTGCCACATGGGCTCAGTTGTCATCAAGCACTGTCGCTGCTTCCTTCAGGTCTGTTGTCTTAGGGGGGGCTTTCATTCTCATGCAGTCCCCTTGGAGCTGCAGCATGGCCCCAGTGGGACCAGACTCTAGGGTTCTCACCGAGCTTCCTCCTATGACTTCCAGCTTAGGAGAAAGTTACTGAGGCCTTACAGGAACCATGGGCAGCCAGGGCCCTTGTCACTGCCCTGTCTTGAGGCCTGTGGCAAGGTCGTCAGCAGGACCCTGCCCTCCAGAACCACTTCCTCTGCTCCCCCCCTCCCCCAAGCACAATGTCTCACCCAGTGGTGAATGGACATCTGTCTCCTCCCAGCTGTACCTGCCCCCAGCACACCTCCTGGCCCGGACGGACTCTCAGAATTTGACTGATGAGTCAATAAATAGTCCCAGGTTCTGGAAGTTCCTCAGAAAACTTTTAGCCAAACATCCTTCTCTTATGAAACTTGTATTTAAGTACTCAAAAATAACAACAAATTTGACTTGCAGGACTTTAAATCTGCAGGACAATTTGCCAGTATGACTTTGGGGGACGAGATCAATGATTTGATTTTTGTAAAGTCAACTACTTTGTGAATGCGTAGGAGACTCTGAGGGAAGCACTTCATTGTTGTGCCTTTGCACAAGTGGAGAACTTGTGGTATCTATTGAATTTTCAAAAAATGTCATTTTGTATTTAAAAATCATAAAAGGAAAATTATAATTTTGGGAATCCCTAAAATAACACCAACTAAATGGGATGGGGCGTCGGGGTACCGAGTCCTCACGGCTGGGTGCCTTGAGGAATTCTCCCTCCACTGTAGGGTGTTGCACTAGGATGAAAAGCTGTCCTTTATGGCACCAAGTGCGTGTGGCTCGCATATGCTCAGCCTGGAGGCAGGCATCGTTACCTCCAGGTCCAGGTGAGGAGGTGACTTAGGACAAGGGTGTGGGGCAGAGCTGGGACCAGGCACCTCCACCACCTGCACCGCCTCTCTGCTGCTCTCTGTGCCCCCAAGTCCCTGCACCTGCAGGTCCACATGGCCCCTTCTCTTAGACTCACTGTGGAACACACTGGTGGGAGGCAAAAGAAGGAAGCTCGGCCCAGATTCCTGGAGCCCGGCCACTCTGCTGGAGAATATTTCCCCAGGCTGAGTCATTGGGGTTTAGGGGCTCCTGTCCTGCTGGAGGCAGAGCTTCCCTCTACTGGGGCCCTAGCTCAGGGACTGTCCTCCCCAAACACAGCAAATATACCTGGGAGCAGCCCAGCAAGGAGGGCCAGGAACTGCTCCCCTTCTCAGGAAAGTGCTGCTGAGGGGTGCATGGAGTGAGGGTGGAGTGGGGGCCTGGACTCAGGGCAGAAGGCTTGGGTTCCTCCACTACCTGCCAGCCGTGTGACCCAGGTAACTCCTCCCCTCCGTGCCTCAGTTTCCTCATCTGCAAAGTGAGGATATCACTGCCTGGTTCAAGTAAATTATAATGCCGTGATTGGCAGGTGTGGCCCCAGGAGGGAGGTGGAGGTTGTTATTGGTCACTCTGTGTCCTCTTCTCTCTCCTCAGGTTCAGGGCAGGGTCCTTCTCTTGACCAACTGTGCAGCTGGCATTGGTAGGACTTTGCAGTTTGGCTACAACCTCTCAATCATCAATGCCCCAACCTTGGTATGTATCCTCCATGCCCACTGTCACTGTCTGAGTGGGTGCGGGGTAGAGGCTGACAGCTGCTTGCTGTGGGAGCTTCCATCCACTTGGTGGCACTCTCTCCCACGAGTTCCCCTCCACTGGGATGTCCCACAGGCTCCTGCAGGTTCACACTGAGCTCTGCGTCCTCCTCCAAACCTGCATGTCCTCCTGAGTCCCTAATCTCAGCAGATGACTCCACCTCCCGCCTAGTGATGAGGGGTCAGCCTTGACTCTATCTTTCCCTCTCAGACACTAAGTCCTTCCTGACTAGCCCTAGAATCCAGCCACTTCTCCCAGGACTCTGCCACAGCCCAGCTCTGGTCCAGCCTCCTCACTGGCCTCCCTGCCTTCAGGCACTCCCATTCCTGATTCCTTCAAGTTGTCAAGCCACTCCCTTGCCCAGAAACATACTGTGGCTCCCCAGTGCCTACAGGAATAAGGACAGGCTCAATCACCTGAAGTTTAAGCTCTCCTGGAATGAGAACCTCACCCCTGTCTCTCACCTTCCCCCAACCTGATAGCAAAGCAAGGGGGGTAATTAAGAAAGTTAATAATCTTTATGACCATCAGCTATGTGACTCCTGAGTAGCAATTATAGGAAAGCAAAAGGGACAATGGCTGGTTATATATATTTTAACTATGCCTATACCTTTGCAGGGTTCAGGCCCCTACCACAGTTCCCACCTTATGGCCCTTTATTAATTTTATAAAGGGTGGTTTCACTACCCCAAAGGGGCAAGTGGAAGGAAAGAGCACTGTGACATGGGCGCCCTGGAGAGGAAGGTCGCAGCCAGCCTGAGGGGACCTCACAGGGAGGAAGTGGGGAACAAACACTCCACCCTCCCTCTCCTCTGATGTCCTGCTGGTCTTCACCCTTGATTGGGTCCAGCAGAAAGCTGGTCAGCCAGGGAGCCCCCTGGTGTAGGCTGTAGAGGTGGCTTCCTGGGGCAAAAGGAGGGTAGGAAGGGGTGCCTGTTCTGCAGAGGCCTGGAGCCCTGTGGGGAGAAGGCCTGTCTTGTCTAGCACCCCCGTCCCATCCGCAGGAGGCTGACTGGCATCTCTGTCCACAGCACATTCAGGAATTCACCAACGAGACGTGGCGGGCACGTACTGGCAGGCCACTGCCCGACCACCTGGTTCTGCTTGTGTGGTTCCTCATCGTGTCTCTCTACCCCTTGGGGGGCCTCTTTGGAGCTTTGCTTGCAGGATCTTTGGCCATCACATTGGGAAGGTAAGTGCATCCTGTGTACTCCTGAATGCCATTTAACGAAGGGCACCCAGGCTGCAGGCTGAGGAACTGGGAGAAGGAAGATGCCCGGCAGGCGTTGGGCACAGATCAGCTCCTCACTGCCTCTTATTCTGCCTGAGATTTCACCTGGGAGTCATATTTCCAAGGAGATTTGAGAGGGGAAAGAGACTGTGCTATGAGGGAGGGTTTCTGTTAATCCAGGTCTGCCAACAAGCGTTACTTGACCTTAAATGAGTATTTTCTCCCTGGGCCTTGCTTTCCTCCTGTGTGTCTGATGTGGTTCTTCAGTTGCAAACAACAAAAACTGATTGTGGCTACTATCATCAAAAATTATGATAACTGGAAGGATATTGGGGCAGCTCAGGAATGAAAGGAAGTGCTTAAAATGCAGGCCTTGCAAAGGGAAACCAAGAAACCAAGGCGGTGCTGAGGGTCTTGACAGCCAGAGCTTTGGACCGTCCTTCCAGGGAATATCCCTTCAGCACAATCAGCTCCAGCCACGTTCTTTCTCCAACATCTTCATTCAAGGTTGTCTTAGTTCGTTTTGTGTTGTTATAAAGGAATATCTGGGACTGGGTACTTTGTAAAGAAAAAAGGTTTATTGGCTCATGATTCTGATAGTTAGAAATTTCGAGATTGGGCAACTGTGTCTGAGGGCCTCGGGCTGCTTCCACTCATGGCGGAAGGTGAAGGGAAGCCAGTGTGTGTAGACATCACATGGTAAGAGAGGATGTGAGCGGGGGAGGAGGTGCCAGGCCCTCTCGGGAACTAATAGAGTGAGATTCACTCACCCCTGAGGAGGACATTCATCTATTCGCGAGGGATCTGCCTCCGTGACCCAAACACCTCCCATTAGGTCCCACCACCCAACTTTGGGGATCAAATTGCAACATGGAGTTTGGAGGGGACAAACCTCCAAACCAAAGCAAATATCCAGAATTCAGAATAACAAGTTGTTATTGGTCTACCTTGGGTCACATGACTACACCTGTGATGTGGGAAAGAGACCATGCTGGGCAGAAAAACAAACGGCTACCACAGTCCACCCCTTAGCTCACCACCAGCACGTGTAGACACCTTCCTTCCGTATGTTCAGCTCCATAAGTGCCCTCACTTAATGTTAGTCAACCATCTCATACACACCAGCATCAGTGTTCACCCCTCCCCCAGTGGGATCGCTCAGGGCGCTGTGACGCAGGTATCCTTCCTGAGCACAGGGTTTCACGTGATCGCTGTTCCTCTGCCAGCCTGCAGTTAGCCTCTCTTGATATTCTGCACTTAACAGTCAGCTCACCTGCCTTCATGACACCCTATGAGGGGGAGAACAAAGAAAGAGGAAAGAAGGAAAAAATTAAGTAAGGAAAAAGAAAGTAGTAGGTGAGTTTATTTTAAAGCATATAATACAGAAAGCCTGGAAATATAAGTAAAGGTTCTATCCCTATTTTTACAACTAACCACAAGGCCGTTCCTTATTACATGACTTCGATTACCCAGTTTTTCACTCTTGTCTTGGGCCAGCACTTCAACTGGATGAGGCTCTTTTCCCATCATGGTGATTCAAATCTTCATTCATTCTTTTTTTTTTTGATACAGAGTCTAACTTTGTTGCCCTGGCTAGAGTGAGTGCCATGGCATCAGCCTAGCTCACAGCAACCTCAGACTCCTGGGCTCAAGCAATCCTACTGCCTCAGCCTCCCAAGTAGCTGGGACTACAGGCACGCGCCACCATGCCCGGCTAATTTTTTCTATATATTTTTAGCTGTCCAATTAATTTCTTTCTATTTTTGGTAGAGACGGGGTCTCGCTCTTGCTCAGGCTGGTCTCGAACTCCTGAGCTCAAACAATCCGCCCCCCTCGGCCTCCCAGAGTGCTAGGATTACAGGCGTGAGCCACCGCGCCCAGCCAAAAATCTTCATTCTTGAGTGGCTTGGTGGTGCTGGTGGTGTGGGGTCCTCAGTGGGTTGTTGCACTCTCTGCTCATCTGTTTCTGGGTGGTGGCGCCATGGTGCAGTAATAGGCTCCCTGGGAACCAGCCCTTCTTCTTTTGCTGCCCTCACTCCCTGGGTTGGATGCAAGATTGCATGGGCAGGAGGTTTGTGTATTGTGTCTCTGTTAGGATGTCTTCAAATGCAAAGAACAAAACCCAGGACTCAGTTGGCTAACACAATAGGAGATCCTTTAATTCACACAACAGAGAACCTACAGGTGGGTGACTTCAGGACTCCATCAATACTCCAGATCTGCCCCTCTGGGATTCCCTTAGCTGAAACCTCCACTGTGGGTCATCTTTGTCCTCGGAGCTGTAGTTGGAAAGCTACAGCAGTGCCTCGCCCAGAGGGGACAACACCCAGCACAAGGACAATTTCTTCCTGGCCAATACTTCGTATCAGAAAGAAAGAAAAAAAAAACTTTCAAAGACGTCGTTGTCGTCGTGTCTCATTGCCAGTGCTGAGTCAGTAGCCACCTTAGTCCGTTTCTGCTGCCACAACAAAACGACTGAAGCTGGGCAATTTATAAAAAACAGAAATTTCTGTTCTCACAGTTCTGGAGGCTGGGAAGTCCAAGACCAAAGCAACGGCAGATTTGGTGTAGGATGAGGGCTGCTCTTTCTGCTCCTGAGATGGAGCCTTGTCCCTGTGTGCTCACGTGGCGGAAGGTGAAAGGGCGAAAGGCCTTGGCTGGCTCCTCTGGCCCTTTTGTGAGCATGAGTCCCAGCAGCGACGGTGGCCCTCGAGGCCTCGCCACCTCCTGGAGGCTCCACTTCTTACGACTGTTGCTTTGGGGCTTAAGTTTCAACATGAATCTTGGAGGGGACACAAACATCCAAACCATAGAGCCACTATAGAGACCAGGACCACCAAGCCTGGGTTAGGCCATCGGGGTTCACACCTGAAACATGTGAAGTAGAGGCACGGCCCCAAACAAAAGGAGCCACTCCTGCACGTAAGAAGGGGGCGGTCGCTGCTGCCCGAATACGCAGTGTTTGCTGGCGTAGCTGGCACAAGCAGGAAGTGGAGGGACTGAAAATTTGAGTCCGATGCCCGTTCTGCTTGTGTGAAACTGCTAGCCAGTCCCCAGTGCGGAATCGGTGCAGTTCTTCTTCTGCTCAGTAGCTGACCGGAGTCCTGAAATTTGTTGCCATTACTGGGTGCTCAGGGTTGGTAGTATAGGGTAGCAGGTCATTAGTCAGCTTGGTGACAGGAAGCTTGCGTTGCGGACCCCGTGTGTGTTTTACGTCCTTGCTACCCTCCTGTTTATGAGCCAGTCAAGCCAGCACTGGGCTGGGCTGGTCACGAAGGCAGTTGCATGCCATCCACAGAGAGGGCCACCCCGCCGTGCCCGTCTGGTTATGAAAGGCCTCTTTGCGTGGTGGGGCCCCTGGCAAGCAGAAAAACATGAACATGTATTTCTTGGGCTGGAAACCAGTCTTCTAATTCTGCTTTGTCTAAGACTTTGTGCAACCAAACCCTTTGAAAAAGGGATAAAATTCCACACTCAAAATCCTTCTGTAGGAAGGGTCCAACTCCTTCAGTATCTTTTAGAGCCAAGCTGATGTGGAAAGGTATTCATTGGATACTTTGGGGCCCACGTGGGGCAAGTTGGCATCTACCACTTCTATTCAGCGGTGGGATGCCATGAGGCACACTCAACCTTAGCAGAAGAGTGTCACAGCACCCAGTTAACGATGGGTACATGGCTACCTGGAGTCCAACAGTCTGGCATTTATGCCCCACTAGGGCCTAGTGACAAGGCCAGAAGCTATTGTCATTAAGAAGTAATGTGCTGACCGGGCGCAGTGGCTCACGCCTGTAATCCTAGCACTCTGGGAGGCCGAGGGGGGCGGATCGTTTGAGCTCAGGAGTTCGAGACCAACTTGAGCAAAAGCGAGACCCCGTCTCTACCAAAAATAGAAAGAAATTAATTGGACAGCTAAAAATATATAGAAAAAAAAATTAGCCGGGCATGGTGGCACATGCCTGTAGTCCCAGCTACTTGGGAGGCTGAGGCAGTAGGATCGCCTGAGCCCAGAAGTTTGAGGTTGCTGTGAGCTAGGCTGACACCAGGGGCTTCGAACCCGGCAAAGAGGTTGAGGACTCGTCCCAAAAAAAAAAAAAAAAAAAGAAGTAATGTGCTGAAATAGAGAAGCTTTACTCAAAAACCTTAGGTTTTGCATTGTGATTCTTTTTTTAGGGTATATTAACTGCCACGGACACTTTGAGCACCACAGGACTTCTAGGGCTGAAGGGTTGAATGGCAGAGCTCTTTGAACTTGGCCTGGACCCACTAGAGAGGGCCCCTCTTGCTTAGCGCCACTCAAAGCTGCCAGGTTTTCAACTCACCTGACAAACGTGTCAGATCATGACACCCGATGTGGTATATACTGCCTCCAAAACGGAAAGACGCTCTCTGAGATTTGTCCCTCCTTCTTAGAGGAAGGCAACCAAGGTGCAGCAATGTGTCATGCACTTTGGAGGAACTGTGCTGACGTATCTGAGTCCACTGGACCTCGGGGCTGCATTGTTGTGACAGTCTTTGATCTTCCACTCTGTCCCCCTCGTACGGGTGCCCTGCTGAGACATCTAGTGCACTCGCTGCTTCCTCTTCTCCGGGTCCTTCCGGCAGGAACTCATCCGAGTAGTGGGCCAGCGGGACACCCTGGGGGATGCACAGGTCCGCGTGGAATGGACTGTGGCCCACAGTGGAGAGCCGCGAGACACACAGGGCAGGTCAGTAAAGGTGTGTTACCGCCCCTGCCAGTGAAAGCTTAGTGTTTCTGTCATTGTCTGTGTACTGAAATGGAGCAAAATGCATTTACCAGATCAGAATACTTATTAATTATTATTCATGGAATTTACTAATCCCACCGAGAAAACCCATATATTATAGCAGTTATAATTATTAGTTACAATTGGAATTACCACCAGATCAAGTTGTTGTACTCCATTGTCAATTTTCATTCCCTGGACACAGGGCTCCCGAGCTTTGGCCCATGTCCTGTCACGGGCGAGCTGCTGGCTCTGAGCAGAACACTAGCCTCTTCTGGTCCTCACTTTCCCAGCCAGCACTGTGAGCTCCCCTGGGGGATCTATGTGGCAGCACGTCTGAGCTCAATAGCAGGAGCCAAAGCTAGTGCTTCACCATGGTGGGACAGGTGACATTTCCAACGTCCTTTTCTTGGTTTGGTGTCTGTCCTGTTGAGCAAGGCACCAGCCATCCTGGGGTTTCTGACAAGTGACTCTGTAATGCATGGAGGACAATGCAAGGGAACTGTATTTGACTTTCCATGAATTTCTTCCTTCCCTTATAAAAGTCTCTGTTCTTGCTCCCTAGGGTTTTACTGAGTCTGAGAAATGATATATTAGTCTCATCATTTCACACAGTTTGGGGAGAACAGTGCTTACTCTGAAGGGGAAAAGCCATAAAACATAAATTCCGTTATTTGAAGCCATGGTACAGCAGACAGGAGAGTAATTTGGGGGTGCATTGTGGGCGAGGAGAGTGGTGATCACGGCGTACCCCAGGGAGCCTGGGCAAGTGGCGGCCATTTCCATCCTGGTGACGCGTGTGGTCACACACACATCTGTGTGTCTGATCAAGGCCGGATGGAGTTGCAAAGAGGGGTCCCCAGGGATTGTCCCTCCAGACTGAACTGGGTCCTCTCTTGTGTCCCTCTCCCGCAGGAAGAAGTCCCTTTTGGTGAATAACACCTTTGTGGTGGCCGCAGCGGTCCTGTTTAGCTTCAGCCGAAAAACCGGCTCCTTCGAGATGCTCATGCTGGGATGGCTGCTCGTGGGCAGCAGTGCAGGTGGGGCTGGGGCACCTCGGCCTGCCTCTCTACTCCTACCCATCCGTTAACCCCCTTTATTTCTTCCCTCCCTTCGTCTATTTCCTTTATTCGTTGATTTATTTCCTATTTATACCCACCTTTTTTTGCAAAACGATGAAATATGGTTTATCTTGAAAGGCTCATATAACTAGGCATTTAAAGTAGATATAGAAAAATGAAAAAGTCATTCAGGGGAACAAACATTTCCAAACTTACACTGACAGAGGTCCCCGGTTTGAGCAACACTCTAAGCCATGAGTTTCCTTGCAGCCAAGGTGTAAAGGGATATAGGATGAGTTCTCTGATCTTCCCTATAGAAACAGAGTAGCCTGTTAGGGATGCCTCAGTTTCTGGGGCTTATCACATAAGGGAGTGGAATTTTGAGGACATCTACCTGGGCTTTTGGGGGCTCCAATCAACAAGTCACCTCTTGACCTTACGCTCTTTATGCAGCCAGGTGTTGCTGGTCATATTAGTTACCTATACCTGTGAAACACAGTACCCCAAAATTTAGTCGCGTAAAACAACCAACACTTACAATCTCCCATCATCTGTGGGTCAGGAACTGAGGAATGCCTTAGCTGAGTGCTTCCGGCATGGGGGGTCTCTCCTGAGGCTGTGTTCAGCTGTCGGCCAGGCTGCAGTCATCTGAAGGTGTGGCTAGGGCTGGAGGATCTGTGTGCCTGATGACTCCCTCCTGCCGTTGGCGGGAGGTTTCAGCTGCTTACCCTGTGGGTCCCTCCGTAGGGCCGCTTGAGGGTTCTGAAGACATGGCAACTGGCTTCCTCCAGAGTGAGTGATCTGACAGGGGAAGACAGACAGAGACAGAGACACAGACAGAGACAGAGACAATGTGTCGCGGCCTGGATTGCAGAACGGGGGATGGACACAGAAAGAAACACACAGACACACACAAGGACATACGAGACTGCAGTACCCAATTTGTACCAGTCGCTTTATTTATATACTTTTTCTATGTCCGGCAGCTACTTCCTGGTACGTGACTACCTTGGGCACCTTGAGGAAAACACATTTTCATTCCTTCCAGACGACTGCTCAATGGAAGCAGATGGTTGCATCTTAACTTCTTTATCTCATTACCGTATGCAGGACAATGAGTCGCCTTGGCTTGTTTGCAAGACCCCAGGCACTTGGTTATCTGTCATAAAGCCGTCCATCATGAGGAATAGTTCTGTTTGTCCAACAGGCCATGTCCGGACCTATTGTCCTCTGGCCCCAAGGAGAGCACACCCAGTTTCGCTGACTCTGGGCTTAAGCTAATTTTTGCCCAGGGACGATCCCTACACAGTGAGTGCAGGGAAGGAGTTCTAATTCCAGAACTCATACACCATCAGTTTTGCCACATTCTGTTCATGAAAAGGGAGTCCCTAAGAACAGCCCACACTCCAGGGAAAGGAGCCCGGTCAGACTCTGCCTTCACGCGTGAGTGCCCAGCAAACAAGGAATGTCTGTGGGAGAGCAGGGGCACCTCTGGGACTCCTCAGCAGTCAATGCAGCTGCCCCCCTCCCAGGTCCCTCTGCCCACCGTGTAGGAAGAGGGCAGGGCCTTGATGGGAGGTGTTTCCTGGTCCCAGGTCAGAGAGGGGGATGTAGCCGCGGTCCCTGCAGCATTCCCAGGTGTATCGTGCCTGGAGACTGTGGTGTCCTAGCCTTTGCCGTTTGTCACCATCTGGGGAGGGCAGGGGGCGCTCTCCAGCTGTTTCCCCACTGGCTGTGTCGGTGCCAGGGGCTTCTGGGGGGAGCCGGGGTGAGGTGAGAACCTACGGCAGTGGTCAGTGGCAGCACTGGCATGGGCTCTGCCACAGCTGGGCAGCATCCAGGCTGCAGTCCTGCCCTCCACCGCCCACCCCCACAGGGCCCCCCCAGAGCCCTTCACACACAGGTCCCAGGGATGGGACCCAGGAAGATTCCATGGACATGTGGGGTGGAACCTGACCAGGATGGAAGCTGATGTGAGAAAGATGACATCTCTCTCAGAAGTCCCGAGGGCTGGGGCTGGGGTCCTGCCTGGTGGCTGACGTGACCCTGCTGTGCACATGTCTGGGTGTGAGCATAAGTGTCCAGCCCATGTACCTGGGGAGAGTGCCCCCAAGGAGCTCCGAGGAGCCGTGGCCATGACCTCAGCCATCTTCACAGCTCTGGGGATTGTGATGGGACAGGTGGTTGGACTCAGGTGAGTGCCCCTTGCCCACATGCACTGGGCGGTTTCGGAGATGCCCGTGGAAACCTTCCTGTCCCTGAATCTCTCCCCGACCACCGAGTGGGTTAAGGCATCACTGTGCACGAAGGCATCAAGTCCCTGCCCACGTCCCTCCGGCCAACACACGAAGCGGGCATCGGGCAACACCCTCCAGTGTGAGTCACCTTTTTCCATCCTCTCCAGGTCGGGGAGCAAAGGCCAGGTCTCTACAGAGGAGAAGGCAAAGATTTGGGATTTTAAAGGGGAGTGTGTCCTGGTCACCCCAGAAGAAAGAGGAGATGGCAGAGCCTAGACCCCTGGGCAGAGGGGTTGCTAGGGATGAGATGGGACAGTGGCCCTGCCCTCTCTTGGTCCCTACCTGGCGGGGGAGGGTCTTGATGTCCAGGCCCAGAGCTGGATAGGAAGAGGCACGGGGTGGTGCAGACCCTCTGCAGGCTGGTGGGCTGGGGGCGGGGAGAGGGCTGGGGGAGAGGCGGGCAGGGCTCTGGCAAGGAGCATCAGGCCTGGCCTCTCCTCTGCCTCTCCAGGGAGCTCCTGGGTGGCCCTCAGGCCTGGCCCCTGCTGCTGGCCAGCTGCCTGGTGCCTGGGGCAGTCCAGCTTGCCTCCCTGCCTCTGCTCCCTGAGAGCCCACGCTACCTCCTCATTGACCATGGGGACACCGAGGCCTGCCGGGCAGGTGAGTCCCCGCCCTTAAGTCCCCAGACCACCCTTGACCAAGGGGTCTCAAGGTCAAGGGATGGAGAAACTGAGGGCTGGGGGCATGAACTCAGGGATGGGTGAAGACCAGGGCCCGTGAATGTGTTCTCAGTTTGCCATCACAGTCACAGTTACTGTTTATGTCTCACCCTGTGCAAAATATGTTCAATCCCAGCCCAGGCCCCCCGGCGTTCATCCAATCATGGCATCAGGCTCGAAGCCCCAGATTTTAAGATCACATGAAGTCTGTATGTGCCTTTTCTTGATCCAGAGCCCTAGGATCTTTATATTTTTATTTTTTTATTTCAAAAAAATTGAGGTTCCACCGAGATACGAGCTCAGATCGCCACATTCAGAGTGCAGAATGCTCACCAGAGCCCTAGGATCTAAACAGACAAGTCTTCCCCTCCCGCATGCAGCATACAGTGGTGAAAAGTGAGACAAGGTCACCAGAATTCATACGCATTTCAAAAACGAGGAGGCAAGGAAGGCACAGAGCATCACTGATCCATAAAATCCTAAAGTGCCCCTGGGGAAATACGCCAGGTCCCCGCCTGGGGGTGGAGAACGTACGTTGTCAAGCTATGGCTCTGCCCCCTCGGAGGGGCTCCCCAGGCCCTGGGTCTCCTGGTTCTCGCTTCCGCCCTGTGAGATGGCTTTTCTCTTCTGCCACCTTTCTTGATACCCTCTGAAGAGGGCATTGCAAGGTGTGCTGCTTTTGGTGGTTGAGCCAATTTCTCAGCCTGCTTCCTTGCTATAGAAAGTTGAGGCACAGAAGTCTTTATATTTCAAACTGTTCTAGCCTCTTTTCGTCCCAAACTGGCAGAGCTTTTGCCAATACAACTTTCTCAAAAACCATGTGAGTTTTCTATGTATTTGATTTATTTATGTGCCAATGAGACACATCCACAATTCTTTTTGAGACAGGCTCCTCTCCCAATCACTGGTACTTAAGCCAGTACGGCCTTACGCTCCCTTTTCCAGCTATGAGCGTTTATGAGGCTCTGCTTTAAGCCACACCCTTGATTTGACCTTTATTCTGAGTCTTTGGCTTCCTGGCCGTGCTGTGGATTTGATTTTTGCTCTCAGGCTGTAATGTAACTTGAGCCTCCTTTGCTAGCTGGAGAGGCTAGACATGAGAGAAAGTTTTTTGTTTTTAACCCAGAAATTTCTGGAATATATTAAATTTAATTAAATTTTGTTCCCTCCGAATTCCACTTGCAAACTGGCCAGTTCTTTTTTGAGCTCATGACTCACAGTAAGTATAGAATACTCAGCTAAAAGCAACCAGTTTATGCTTTCTTTTTTTTTTTTTTTTTTTTTGAGACAGAGTGTCACTCTGTTGAGCCTCCTTTGCTAGCTGGAGAGGCTAGACA
>NW_012145634.1:756833-785063 GCF_000956105.1 Propithecus coquereli
AGTAGCTGGGACTACAGGCATGCGCCTCCGCCTCTGGGGCCTCATGGAGTGACGCCAGGTCTTTGGGTCTCCTTTAACCCGCAGGAGGGCTTGTCCCACTTCCTCTATGTCCTTTTCCTCGGCGTCTGTGTCTGTGGCGCCATCTACACTGGCTTGTTCCTCCCTGAGACCAAAGGCAAGTCCTTCCTGGAGATCTCCGAGGAATTACGCAGACTCAACTTCCCCTGGCGGGCCCAGGGCCCCACGTGGAGAGGCCCGGAGGTCACCCGGTCCACAGAGCTCTAGCTTCAAAGGGGTGGCCGGTGCCAGGGCCGGCTGCCGCCCAGGGCTTGGCCTCCGCTCGGTCTTGCATGCCTTTGTTTCACAAGTGTTAACTGAGCACTTGTCACGTGCAGACGTGGTGCCAGCAGTTTTGCAGTCAGTGGGGACAGTGGTGTTCCAGTCTAGAGGCAACTGACTGACAGGAAAACAATTAAAAACATCATAACAAACTCGGGAAATGCAGTGGAAGAAAAATACAGGTTGTGGTGGGCATGCGCACCCTGTGTGCCCGGCTGCCTGACCTAGTCTGGGAGGGGAGCGATTGGAAAAGAATTTTCTGAGGAATCGACTTTTTTCAATCAACTTTATTGAGATGTAATTTACATACAATCAGAGATGACCATTTTAAGTATTCACTTGAGGAGATTAGACAGACGTATGCACCCGGCAAACACCACCACTGTCAAACACCACCAGTGTCAAACACCACCACTGTCGAGACGGGACATTCACGTCACTCCAACCCCCACCCCCCCACCTCAGGCAACCACTGACCCACTTTCTGTCACTGCTGGTCAGATGCGCCTTTCTGCAGAACTTGATGTATGCATGCAGTTGGGTCTAGCTTTGCTCCAGGTAAAGGTTTTCAGATTCACGAGTATTGCTGTGCGGGTTCATGCGTATCCTTTGCGTTGCTGAGCAGTCGGCCCCTCTGTGGTTAGATCATGATGTGTTTGCCCATTTTCCTGTTGGTGGACATTGGGTTGTTTCTGATTTTTGGCCATCATGAATAAAACTGCTGTGAACATTTCTACACAAATCGTCGTATAGACCTTCATTTCTTTTGTGTCTTAGTCCCTTGGGACGCTATTAAAAAATTGCCAAAGACTGGGTGGCTTATAAACAACAGAAATTTATCTCTTACAGTTCCTGAGGCAGGAAGTCCAAGACCAAGGTGCCGGCAGATTCCGTCTGCTGAGGGCCTGCTTCCTGGTTCATAGACAGCTGTTTTGTCACTATGTTTTCATGTGGTGGGAGGGATGAGGGAGCTCTCTGGGGTCTCTTTTATTAGGGCACTAATCCCATTCACGAAGGCTCTGCCCTCAGGATCTAATCACTTCCCAAAGGCCCTATCTCCAGATACCGTCATGTTGGGGATTAGATTCCAACATCTGGATTTGGGGGAAACATACTCGGTCTATAGCATTTGGGCTAAATGAATTGCTGGGCTTAATAATAAATGTATATTTAACTGTATAAGAAACTGGTTTCCAAAGTGATTACACTATTTTACTTTGCCACTAACAATGTATGAGAGTTCCACATACTTGAAATCCTCACCAACAGTTGGTATTGTCAGTCTGTTCAATTCAGCCATGCCAGTGAGTGTGCAGTGGTATCTCCTTGGTGACTAATAATGTTGAGCATCTTTTCATGTGCTTAGGTATGGCCATTGGTATGTTTTCTTTTGTGAAGAATCTTCAAATCTTTTATCCACTATTTTTTATTGGGTTGTTTGTCATTATTATTATTATTTTGACACAGAGTCTCGCTCTGTTGCCTGGGCTAGAGTGCCGTGGCGTCAGCCTAGCTCACAGCAACCTCAAACTCCTGGGCTCAAGCCATCCTCCTGCCTCAGCCTCCCGAGTAGCTGGGACTACAGGCATGCGCCTCCGTACCCAGCTAATTTTTTTCTCTGTGTTTTTAGTTGTCCAGCCAATTTCTTTTTAGTTTTAGTAGAGACAGGGTCTCACTCTTGCTCAGGCTGGTCCCGAACTCCTGAGCTCAAACGATCCACCCGCCTCAGCCTCTCAGAGTGCTAGGATTACAGGCATGAGCCACCGTGCCCGGCCTAAGTTGTTTTAATTATTATTATTTTTTGTAGAGATGGGGTCTCACCTGTTGCTCAGGCTGGTTTCAAACTCCTGGGTTCAAATGATCCTCCCACCTCGGCCTCCCAAAGTGCTAGGATTACAGGCGTGAGCCACCGTGGCCAACCTGTCTTATTATTTTTGAATTATAGGAATTCTTTATACATTCTGGATGCCAGTACTTTTTCAGATATATGTATTGCAAATATTTTCTTAATATTATCTTTCTAAGAGCAGCATTACTTTGATAAAGTCCACTTTATCAATTTTATATTTTGTGATTCATGGTTTTTGTGTCCTAAGACATTTTTGCCTATCCCAACATGATAAAGATTTTTTTCTAAATGTTGGATAGTTTTAGCTCTTATCCTTAATGTTAATGATCAATTTCAAGTTTTGCTTTTTGTTTTGTTTTGTTGTTTTTTTTTTTTTGGAGACAGGGTCTCACTCTGTCACCTGAGGTAGAGTGCAGTGGCATCATCATAGCTCACTGCAATCTCCAACTCCTGGGCTCAAGGAATCCTCCTGCCTCAGCCTCCTGAGTAGCTGGCACTACAGACACATGCCACTGTGCCTGGCTAATTTTCCTTTTTTTTTTTTCTGTAGAGATGGGTTCTTGCTCTTGCTCAGGCTGGTCTCGAACTCCAGGCCTCAAGTGATCTTCCTGCCTTGGCCTCCTAAAGTGCTGGGATTACAGGTGGGAGCCACTGTGCTGGCAAGTTTTTTTTTTTTTTTTTAATGGATATCCAGTTGTACCAGCACCATTTGTTGAAAAGCCCATCTTTTCTCCAGAAAATACTTTGGCAGCTAAGTGAAAAAATCAATTGACCATTGTTGTATAATGAAGAATTTGGCCTTTGTCAGGACACAGTACCTGTTAAGTGGAAGTGGTAGGGCAGTGGGTTCTCTGGGGAGAGAGAGATCTCTGGGTCCGCAGGTCAGGAGAGGTCTCAGGGAGGTGACCCTGAGCTGGCTTCCCAAGGACAGGCCCAGCAGGGTGTGTTTAAAGCTGAAGCCCTTCAGAGGCACAGAGCCGAAGGATGGGAACAGCCCCCTGTGCCTGGTCACTGTAGAGTCTTCCAGAAGACAGGCACAGCATTCCCAGGAGCCCTCTGTGTGGTCACCCTGCTTCTCTCTGTCCATCTGCTCCATTTCTGCCTCTGCTGACCAGCTTCCCGGCTGATACTTGGGCTCCAAATGGCTTTGCTAGTCACTGTGGCTGCAGGCCTCCCATGAAGATTCATGAGAAAGGATCCATTGACAGGCACCCCTGAGGTCCCACGGTACACGGGCTGCACGCAGAGCAGGTGCCAGGAGCACCGAGGGCCACCTGCATCTGACACACCTTGGTGCGCTGGCCGCCAGCCCGGGCCCTGCCCTCAGGCCATGGTGCACTCACCACCCACCCAGCCGGAATGAGCTCTGGCCAGGCCTACTTCCCCGGGATTGTGGGGTGGGCGTTGTAAGTCCTTGTTGCCCAGGAATCCCCTCAGTGGGATGGGACTCAGGACAGAACTTGGAAGGTAGGAAGGGACAGTGCTGAGAGGGGTGGGAGGGACAGGCTGAGCGTCTGGGAAGGTCTGGGCTGGTGGCTGACCTGTCTCTGCTGTGCCTATATGTCCAAGCGTGAGCGTGAACATCCAGCCCAAGGGGCGCTGAGGAGCCAGAGCCATGGCCATGCTCCCCAGCTCCAGCCCACCTGCCCGGACCCCAGAACCAGCGTGGCCTGTCCCGCCCCTCTCCTGGCCCAAACCCCTCCCTCCCGTGCTTGCTAGTTACGGCCTAGTCGGGTGGCTGCCTGGCTGCCAGGCTCCAGGTGGTGCTCATGAGGGCCTGGGGTTGCGCAGCGTCCAAAGGGCTGCCATCCATTCTCTGGCATTTGCTGTCATACTCTCCTCGCTCTTGTCCCTCTTGTTGGGACACAGGTCACTGTGTGCCTCAGCCGAATCGCTCATTTGCTCCTTCATTTTGCACATATCCACTTGGGGCCCACCACGTCCCAAGGCTTCTGCCCTATCTAGTCCCCGTCCTCAGGCTGCACCAAGAGTTGAGAGGATGGCAGTGACCCTCACCTTGCAAAAAGCGAAACAGTGTCAGGATGACAAGTGTTCAGAGCTAACACCCATGAGGGGTTTTCTACGCATCAGGACCGTTCTGAGTGCGTTATGAGAGTTAGTGCCTTTAATCCTGGCAAGGACCCCATAGAATTAGAACTTTTATCACCCCTGTTGTACACCTGAGAGACTGAGTAAAAGCCGGGGACTTGTCCAAGGTCACAGGTCACACAGCTAAGTGGGAGGGCCAGGAGTAGACCTGGGTGCCCTGGGACAAGCTCGACTTTGGGCCTTTGGACCTTTGACCTTGATCACTATGCGGGCTGCCTCCGAGGACTGGTGGATGCCTGAGGTCCATGGCGTGGTGGCACTCCCAATTCACAGTGCTGGTGTGCATGGTCGTCTGCGTCTGTTGTGCTTCCTGGTCCCCATTTTGTTGAGGAGCTCAGAGGCCACCCCAGGTGTCTCCAGCTGGAGGTGCTGTGGCTTAGCGATGGAGCTGGGGCTTGGGCAGTGCTCTCCGAGGGTGGGGCCAGGATGGGCCGTGGGGCAGCGGGAGAGGTGGCGAGCTGGAGGACGAGCTGGAGGACATGGTGGTGAGCCCTGCGGGTCCTGCTCTGCTCTGGCTTCACTCTGCAGGTAGCAGGGGATTGCTGAAGGTTAGGAAGGACCAGGCACCCAGAGAGAGACAAGGACTCTGAGAGGGACCCAGGCTCCTGTCCTGGTACACATTCCAGGGGCAGATGCCAACTTTTCACCTTCTCAGTCTCATAGCTCGTGTATGCACACACATGCACATGCACATACATGCACACATACGCACACGCACACACTGTTGTCTTTGGAGGCAGACCGTGAAAATGCTTCCTTGGAGGCCCAGGGCTGAGCAAGCTGAGAGAAGGGTGGTGTCTCCAGTTGGAGGTGCTGGGAGGGCCTCATGGGGCCACAGGTGCTGCTGAGTGGAGATGAGAACAGCCTTGTGGATAGCAAGGTGTGGAAGGAAGCCTCTCGGGGTTGGGGGGCTCTGGGGTGGGAGCTGAGGCGGCCGTGCCTGGGTGCCAGGGGCAGTGACAGTTCTACCCGCACACAGTTGGGCTGCCCCTGCTGCCAGCAAGGACCCACCGGGTGCATGTGTCCACCATTAGCAGGTCATTAGTGTGCCCCTATAAATGGCAGGTATATTACTTTGCTACTGCTCTTGTAATAATTCAGCACAAGTGTAGCAGCTTACAACGACACACATTTATTATCTCACAGTTTCTAAGGGGCAGGAGTGTAGCATGACAAGGTGAGGCTTTCTGCTCAAGGACTTGCCCTTAAAGTCCACTAGGGAAGATTCCACTTCCAAGTTCATTCAGGCTGTCAGCAGAATTCAGTTCCTTGTGGTTGTACGATGAAGTCTCTGGTCCCTTTCATCTTCAAAGCCAGTAATGGACATCAAGTCCTTGTCCTGCTTCAAACCTCTGTGACTCTAGCTGGAGAAAATTCTCTGCTTTTAAGAGCTCATGTGATTAGACTGGGCCTACCCAGAGAACCCGTGATAATCTTTCTATTTTGAGGTCCATAACCCTAACTGTAGCTGCAAAGTGCTTTTGCCATGTAATGTAACATATTCACAGGGTCCAGGGTTTAGGGCGTGGATGTCTATAGATGGTAGAGTCATGTGCCTACCACTGAGGCACTGGGGCAGGGGGCAGGCATACAACAATGGTGAAAGAGTCTGTCTCCACCCTCATGGAACTTAACTGCCTTGAAACGCAGCCTTAACTCACAAATAGAAATATGGAGACAGCCTTGAAGGACAGGACAGGTGTGGGCACATGGGGACCCTGACCAAGCCAGGTGCTCTGGGCACTTTCCCAAGGATCTGAGGCCAAGTCGAAGGCTGGAGTCAGATGAAGGAAAGTTTGGGAAAACTGCATTTCAGCACCAATGCCCAAGCCAGGAGCCTCGGCATGGCACTGAAGCCTTCTGCATGGCACCAAAGGATAAGGTGCCATGAATCAGGGAACAAGGGAGAGCAGAGGGTAGACAATGAGGCCCAGGACACTGGGATGGTACTACCTCTAGTAGCAGAGGGGACAATTACCAGCATTTAGGCCACCATTAGGTGTTCATAACACCTCTGTGTAACACCCAAATTACAGGTGGGGAAACAGAGGCTCAGAGAAGTTAGCCAAGTATCCAAGCAAGTAAAAGGTGGGATTGGGGATCCTATCACCTCCTCAGGTACCCTTCTGGGAAGACAGGGCTGACTGCCACTGGAAACAGCTGGAGAAGGCACAAGGACAAGTGGGCCACAGGCTGTCCTGGCCAGGGAGGCACCCCTTTGCTATGGTAACAACCTGAAATGCACAGTGGCTCACCTCCAGGGACAGTGGCGGGGCGCTTGCTGGTGAGGCTCCACCTTGTCACCCACATCCACTCTCACAGGGCATGGGCCACCCAGGTACTGGCTCTTCAGTCTTCTGCCTGGAGTCACTCACGTCACTCTGCTTACCTTTCACTGGGCAAAGCAAGTCAGTGGCCATATCTGCTGTGCGGGGCGGGGCAGCAGACTCCTCCCTCTCGGAGAAGCAGTCTGCCAAAGGGGAATCATAGGCCAACAGCGGTGCCAGCTAGCACAGACTGGGGGAGGGGTGGAATGGAGAGAAGTGAGGTTAAGGGGACACTGAAGGGATGCACATTTACTGGCAGGCGATCAGGTGTGGGAGGAAAGGGCATACTCCTGGCTTTGGTCATATGGAGCAGGGCACGCTGGGTCTGCTGCTGTTGGCAGTTGGGCTCAGGGGAGCACCCCTGGCTGGAGATGTGGCACCACCAGTGCCTCAGTAGTAGGGAAGCTCTGGGCAAAGGTGAGACTTGAGGTGTGACAGTGAGGAGGGAAGCAGCCTGAGGCCTAGCTGGAGGGACCAACAAATACAGGCTATTTGCACAAACAGGTCATGGGACCTCCTGACTGGAGGCCGGCTGGTGCCATATGGGTCCCACAGGCCCGGGTGTCCTTGCTGCACCACGTGGCCATCACCAAAGCCAGTGGGTGGATTGCACCTGCCAGAGACCAAGGACAGAACCTTCCTAGAGATCTCTGAGGATTTGTTCCTCGGCGCACCACCCTGACCAAGAGGCCTCCTCAGAGTGGGGATGGTGGGGGGCAGGGCCTACAGGCTCAGCCCCGGTGCCCCCAGCATGGTCAGGGCCCCACCCATTTGCTGTCTGTCCGTGGCCTGCGCCAGCTGCTGGCTGAGCTCGGACAGGAACCCGTCTGGCATCCAGGCGCGGGGAACGTTGGTGCTCACGACGAACATGGGCATGGTGGCAGAGAAGCAGCGGCACTGGCACCGACGCACAGACTAGCACGCACCGCGGCCGCAGCCCGGAAATCAAAAAATCCAAGGGCTCTAAGAGGGCATCCCCGGTGGACTCGACTATGCTGGGGCTTCCTTGAGGAGCTGAAGTTCCCAGGGGCCCGGAGGAGCGGAGCTGAGCGCCTTTGTCCCCCTGAGCTCCGGCCAGGCCCCACCTCCAGCCCCCCGCCCCTCCCCTCGTGCCCCCCAGCATCCTCGCCCCGCTTGCAGAGCAGACGTGCAGGGAAGGCAGCTCCCCCGGCCCACCAGCAATGACCGCCCTTCCCCACCTCACAAACACGCGCCCACGCACACGACTGTAGCCCTTGGGGACATGTGGCCCAGAGACTGAGGGCACAGGGGCTCAGTGCGTGTGGTGGAACGAGCTGGGCTCCGACTACTGGGTTGTCAGCTCTCGGGGGGCTGGGGCCGTCTGCCGGGTTACCCGCCGCATCTGCGTCCCTGGCACGGCGCTTCCACGTAGACGTCAGTGACTAAGTGGAAGGGCTGACAGAGAATCGAGGCGAGGGAAGGACAGACCGATTTCCGGCCCCGGTGGGGAATGCCCTGGAGGGCGCGCAGGGCCAGGCGGCTGTGGCTGCAGCTGCGAGCAGACTCCAGGCAGCGGCGTCGTCACACGCGGGACGGGGCCGGGCGGGCGGTGACGTCACCACTCAGGGCGGGGCCTCAGCCGCGCTGGGGCGGGGCCGGACGGCGGTCACGTAGCTCAGGTCTCCAGGCCGAGGCCGCGGTGCGTGCTAGTCTGTGCGTCTGTCCCGGTGCCGGTGCCGGTGTTGCTGCTCGTCTGCCACCATGCCCATGTTCGTCGTGAACACCAACGTTCCCCGCGCCTCGGTGCCGGACGGGTTCCTGTCCGAGCTCACCCAGCAGCTGGCGCAGGCCACGGGCAAGCCGCCCCAGGTTTGCAGCGAGGGGACCGGAAGCGGCGTGCCCGCCGGCTGGGTGGTCCCGGGCCGGGGTCTGGGAAGGCGACTTCGGGCGGGGCGGGGGTGGGGGGACGGTGGCTCGGGCCCGAAGTGGACGCCGGGGCTCTGCGCGGTCGCTGAGGCGGGCTCACTGCGCCCTCCCTCCGCAGTACATCGCGGTGCACGTGGTCCCGGACCAGCTCATGGCCTTCGGCGGCTCCAGCGAGCCGTGTGCGCTCTGCAGCCTGCACAGCATCGGCAAGATCGGCGGCGCGCAGAACCGCGGCTACAGCAAGCTGCTCTGCGGCCTGCTGGCCGAGCGCCTGCGCATCAGCCCGGACAGGTGGGCGGGCGCGCGCGGGCTGTGGGGGGCGCCGGGGACTGGGGCGCGGGGCTCCAGGCCAGCCCGCAGCCCGCTGAGCCCGGCCTCCGCCCCACAGGGTCTACATCAACTACTACGACATGAACGCGGCCAACGTGGGCTGGAACAACTCCACCTTCGCCTGAGCCGCGCCGGCCGGGCCTGGGACCGCCATCCACAGTGTTCATGTCCGCCCGCCCCCCGACACCAGTCCTCCTGCCGGGAAAATAAATGGTTTAGAGACCACAGCTGCCTCGGCCTTCCATGGTTTGCAGAGGAATCGCTGCGGGGCCTGGACACTGGGAGTGAGGCCATGGGGGGGGGGCGGGAGGGAGTGGTCAGGGCCCGGGTGGCTCCTGGGAACCTGCTGTTTGTCCCTCCCGTGCCCCAGCAGTGGCGCAGCCTTGCTCAGTGCTCAGGGAGTGTTGGGTGAGGAGAGATCGGCGTGGGGTCCCAGGAGTCTGACGCGAATCTGAGCTTCCCAGTCCGTTCACTGCCTTGCTCTCCCTGCGCCGGAACCCAGTCTTTTCCTGCTAAGGGCCACCATGTGGGTGCTGTGGGATGTGGCTGGCATGGAAGGTGGGGGAGGGGTTGGGATCAAAATCCGGCGGGGAGGGGGGTCGGAGGTCACCGCTGCCTTCCACCTTCCAGATGGGCAAAGGGTAGCCTGAGGCCGAGAAGGCCTCCCCCTTCCGCCCCAGTCACTGCTGGGCCGGTGCTCCAGGTTCTTGATCTGGAAAATCGCTTTGTTAAGGAAGTTTTTTCAGGTGTGTTGGGGTGTGCAGGGGTGGGTTCTTGGTTACACGGCCCTGCCTCCCCATCTCCATGCCTGGGGTTTCCTTTGGTACCATTCACGTTCTGCCGGAGGAGGGCTCTGGCCAGTTTACCGCGTTAGGACAGCAATGGTCCTGGTCCTGAGGGTCAAGAACAAGATCAGCCTCACAGCCCGATGTGCCTGGGGTTTCCTGGCCCTGGATCCCTCCGTTCAACTTCAGGGGCCCCCTTGGGTGGGGTGGCGATAGGGCAGTGGGCAATTTCAGCACCTAGACTGAAGGGCCTTGCCTTGGCTTCTCTGCTACCACTGCCCAAAGCAGGAGGTGCTTGTCCAGACCCTGGGGCTGGTGGGCTGGGATTCTTCCCTGTCCCAAGCTGTGACAGCCTCCAGGTTGAGGCAGCCCAGCCACTAGCACTGGGAATTCATCACCCAGCTGGTGCCGGCACCTGGGTCCTAGCTAAAGTGAAGGGGCATCTCCACCGTTCCTGCGGCCTCTGCCTGTGGGGAGACGCACAGAGAGGTGCTCCTGTCGCTGCATGCACTGCATTCCTGGGGCTCAAGAAAGGTGGCCTCACCTCAGTGGACTCCTGCTGGTCTCAGGTCATTTGAAACCCCGTGCCCTCCTTAGCCTCTATCTAGGCAAGAGCATTCTAAATGGAACATGATTTTTAAAATTCCATGGCATTTAAATAAATTTGCTCTTGGAAGCTGGGGGCTCTAGGGAAAAGGGGGTGCTGCCTGGGCCCTATGTGTGTGCACGGGGGCTGCATGAGAGGTCTGGGGCCCGGGTTGGGCACCAGCTCCTTCCTTGGAACAACTGCTAGTAGGAATTCAGTGTGGCATCAGGCAGGGCAGGAAGCTTCCAGGTCCAGCAGGCCTGAAGCAGAGGACAAGTCCTGGGCAACTTCAGAACAACCCACACTGCAGGGCTGCCTAGCTCAGTCTCCGTGTCCACACACTCTCCCCCCCAACCCTGATCAAAGCCTTCTTGGCAGTCTGTCCTGGGCCGCCTGCTGAGGCCACCCACCCTGGCACGCTTGCTAATTGGGATGCCAGAGGACTGCTCTGCTTCGCTCAGTCTGGGGGGGCTCTCCCCTGAGCCCCCAGTCAGCTCTCCCTGGCCCGCCCAGCCTTGGACAGTGAGGATTTACTTCTAGAAGAGTGTGGGGACAGGATGGGCAGGGTGCTGTTTAGAAAGAGCAAGGACAGTCAAAGCTCCAGGGCCTCTGAAGAGCTGGACCGGGAAAAGTCTCTAAGGCAAGGCCATCCGCAGCTGGCTGCGACTGGCAGAGGGCCTCGTGCCCACACAGCTCAGTCTCTCATCCTGTCCTCAGTGAAAGGGACACCAGCTGGTGGGGGGGTGGCCCCAGCCGCAGCCAAAGGCCCCGCTCTCAGCCTTGGATCTGAGCACCTGCTGGGTAACAGGCTCCCTCCTGGGCCCTGGTCTTTGTTACACCCACTCAGCTCTGTGTGACCCCCGCCCCAGCTTTGCCCAGGCCCCCCGTTCCCCACACTGAACCCCTTTCCTCTACTCCTGGCCCCGCACGGGCTCCCCCTGGCTCTTCCCACCCCCTGCAACCTCCACCCCCAGAGCCTGTACCGTCTGTAGAGATGGGCACAGGCCTCAGAGCATCGAGTCCAACTCCCTCATTTCACAGATTAGGTCACCACCCCTGGTCCCTGGTCCCACAGGCGGGCTGCCTCCCAGGGCATGGCCACACACCCCCGCTGCCCGCCCCCTCCTTTGAGCTCTTGTGCCTCACATGGACAATGGGGTCTCCCCAATTAATCTGGAGCCTCGGAGGGCTGACGAGGCAGGCAGGGTGGGTTGGGTGCCTGCCATGTGGGGGTGGGAGGGCTGCAGGGGGCGCAGGAGCCAGGAGAGCTGACCCCCTCCCCCATGGTCAAGGGGCTGAGGCTCTGTGGCCTGCTGGGGCATCCACAAGGTAGGTCGGGGACCTATATCCTCAGCCTTGCCCACCATGTCCCTAAGTTCCCAGGAGCTAATAACCAGCTCTGCACGCTGGGGAAGGCAGCTGGCGCATGCCACCTTCAAGTCACACCTGTTCCCCTTGGCTCCCCATCCCAGTCACCCCCGGCCAGCCCACTTCCCCCAAAGTGTGGGCTCCACTGCCCACCAGGTGGCTGGTCCCTACCTCTAACCCCAGTGACTGCCCCAGGATCAGCCTTTGAAACGGCAGCCGAAACTCATTTCCAAAGGACACCTCAAACCTCAAGGTATCAAACAGAAGTGGGAGAGACACGGAATGCTGCCTATTCCCCGTCATCATTCTGATGGGACTATGTCATCTGTTGTCAAGAGCCCTGGCCTGCAGGGTGACCCTGACTACCCTCAGGGCTGGTCCCACAGGTCTTGCACTTTGCTTTGCAGGTGCTGTTCCTTCTCCCTGGAATACCTGTTCCCCACCTGCCCACCGTGAGCCCCACGCATGCCCTTCTGGGAAGCCTTCCCTGAGGCCACTGGGTGTGGGGTGACACCTACAGGTCTCTCTGCTCAGCCCAGGCCCTGTTAGCTGGGGTTTCTCCTCTGTCTCCTGCAGTCTGTGGACATCCGCCCAGCTCTGTGATCTTTGGGCTCTCGGGACCTGTCCATTCTGGAGAGCCCAGCAGTGTAGGGTCTCCCCTAGGCCCCCCACCCCAGACACCTCTCCCCTCATCCCTCCAAGCACCTCATCACTTCAGAGACCCCGCGGCCCCTCCTCCAGCCTCCCCGCCCATTGCCCAGGGAGGAGCCTGATCCCAGCCAGATCAGGGTCATGTCTCTGTTCTGCTCCCTCTCCAGGCCTGTTTCCCCCGCCTGTGAAATGAAGGACTTCACCAGATGTCCTTACTACAATCACTCAACCGTGGTGGCGGGACGGACATCTCCCACCCTCAGAGGCACGATTAATCCGGGGGCCGCTGTGGGAGGGGAGGCGAGAGCACGTGGCCTGTGCTCAGGTCTTGATAAATTGGGAAATCCCTTCCTCACCCCTTCTACAGGGGGCTCTGTTGTTGCTGACGTGCCAACCTTGATGGCAGTGGGCGGGCGGGTGGGGACAGGGGCAGTGAGGGGGTATGGCCGGGTATATTCTCCAACGGCTCCATCTAGAGCCCAGAGGTGCTAGGACACTGGTGCCATGCAGGGATGCGGATGTGGAGGGGCCCAAGGCTGAAATGTGTTCCCTGGGGACAGCCGCCCATCAGTCCCACACTGAAGGGGTCCACCACTCACAGGAGCTGGCAGGGCGGGCGATGGGGCTACCCTACTGCGTCTAACAGTAGATGAAGTTAGTGCAGGGCAGACCCTCGGGATCAGAGTGGTTTTCCGTTATCTGGGAGAGCTCAGCTGATCCTGGTGCTTAGGAAGTTTCCCATGTTTCTGAGCCACCAGAATCTTCCTTGATTCCTCACTCCGCTGGGGAGGTCAGGGCCGGCCCCACAACACTACTCCTGTGAAGCCCTCTCCTGACATCCCAGTCCCCTTCCCACTGAGCAGTGGCAAAGCCAGGGCCCAGCCCTCCAGCCTCCCTGCGTGAGTTCCAGGACCAGCGTGGGGGCACCATGGACACCCCCCAGCCGCCTGACCCGTGGTGACCCTCCTGGTGCGTGAAGCCAAGCACGCGTCACTGCCGTGTTTGAAGCCCATGTAGAGCAAAGATTGTCAGTTTCAGAAACTGGCTCTGTCCTCTTAGTCCTGGAACCTCAGCCCCCATCTGGTGACAATGGGGTCTGGACTCACAGTTTAGCCCCCACAACAAGCAGACAGGGCACCAAATCAAAAAGCTACAAAGGAGAAGTCTCATCCCCCATGTCCCCCAGTGAGCTGGCTTCTTGCATACCTAGCTCTCTTCTCATTTTAATAGGTAATATATTTGCGTGGCTCCAATTCAAAGCTCCTTCCTGCCACCTCCCTCACAGGGTAATTGATCCTTTCTCAAGTCCACCAGAGATATTTTATACACATACAAGCAGATATATATGACACCATGCCTAGCCCTGGCTTCCCCCCACCGAAATGGTAGCATATTCTATCTATGTTCTGCACCTTGCTTTGGTAACTTGAAACTGTCCCTCCGTACCTGAAGAGTCTCCGGCATCGTGTAGGACCAGCAGGATTCCAGCCCCCGTTCGTGGGCATTTAAGGCTGTTCCCAGCCTCTGCCATGCGGAATCCTTCATGCGTGCGTGCGTGCGTGCGTGCGTGTGTGTGTGTGTGTGTGTGTGTGTGTGTGTGTGTGTAGGGTGAGTCCCAGAGGTAGAATCACTTGGGAATACAGCCATAGATCCCACTTAGAGGAGGGGACTATGGTGCCACCCAGCTGGGTGTGGGAGGCCCTCCTAACCCAAGACCACTTTTAGGCTGTATGAGGGGGGAGGCGCTTTTCTCTCAAGCCCAAATGTTTTAATTCGTGTTTCTGTTACTAGGAAGTCGAGCACCTTTTTGTATGGTGAACAGCCACTTCTTTCTCCTTTTCTGGGAACTAAATCAAATCTTCAAAGCCATTGTTTTCCCCACTGGATTTGTTTGTTTGTTTGTTTGTTTGTTTAAGAGTGCTTTCTACGTTAGAGAAATTAGCACTTGGCCGGGAGTTGCAAATATTTTTCCCACTTCGCCTTCTGGCTTCTGACTTTATGGGTGGGGTCCTGAGACACATGTCACTGTGTTCTTCGGGGTCTGTGTCGTCCTTAGGCTTCCTCCCCTCCAGGATTCTCAAACTTTTCCATGGCTTTTCCAGGGCTTAATGTGAGTTTGTTTTTCCACTTACATTCTTGCTGTGTCAGGCATGAGACATGACTCATCTTTTATTGATGCCACCCACTGGTCCCTTGCCATCTGTTAAATCACCCATCTGACCCTATTCATGAAATGCCACTTGTCTTCCAAATTCAGTCCCCTTTTATACCTGATGTCCTTTGTAACAGGCGGAGCTTGCCTGCAGACTGCCCCAGTCCCTTGGTGCCACCCTGGATGTAGGAAGCGGGGAAGGTTTCCCCACACCTCTTTGGAGCCCTTGCCTGTCAGGCCTTGTCCTGATGCTGCCCCAAGCCCTCCCTCCCACCACCCCCTGCTGCTCTCAGTTGCCTCCCTGCGCCTGCCTCCCCGCCTGCCAAATGCCCACCCTTCTAGTTCTGTCCTAAAGGCATTTTGCCACCTCTGTGGACCAGGCAGCCTGTAAGGGCACAGCGTCCTCCGACATCGCATCATGCAGATGAAGCTCTCCCGCAACACACCAGCGTCACCAGCAGCAAAAGCGGAGCCGCACCGAATTCCACAGTTTTCCCCTCAGCTTCTGAGCTCTCCTCCCTGAGAAGGCGGCAACGCCCGCTCTCATCCCAGCAGCTCTGCTGCAGAGGCGCTGTTGTCTGCAGCTGGCCCTGTAACAGCCACACACCATCGTGAAGCTGGTATGAATGTCAGGGTGCCTCAAACCTTCCTGAAGGTTCCTGGGCAGCCAAACAAGCGATGTGAATCAGGGCCTCTGCACAGAAGAAACTCGGGTCGCATCCCGTCACAGCCTTCCAGTATTCCTCTGGGGGAAAGCTTGACTCTGCAGGTAGCTCAGTCTCCCTTGTGCTCTGGTAGTTCGGAGGATAACGCTCTTGATTACAAAATAAGCCCATTTCCTTCTTGTTCCCGGAGAAACGAAAAGACCCTTTGGATTTAATGCCTTTTGACTGTTTAAGTTCTGGTGAAAACACAGATTTTAACTCCAGCATTGGATGTGGAGGGAAGGGGGCAGGAAACAGACCGTTCTAGTGTGTCCGGAGAAGACTGTGGATGAATCTGCCAGGGCACAGTGTGCATGATGACGCCCAGGTGACATTGCTTCTGAGAGTCCGGTTTGGGGAGCCGGACTGAAGAGAAAAAGCAAGAGGAAGCAGCTGGGCAAGAGGCGGAAGAGACTGACAGGTGACCCCGGCCCGCTGGGATTAAGGGGTGAGCCCCACCCGTCCGTAGAGCTCCCTCCTCTCGGCAAAACATGAGTGAGAGCTGTGTGCTGAGAAGGGTCTGGAAAGGAGCCCTGTTTCCAGGAATGAGCCCCTGATTATACGACAGGGTGAGTCCTTAGTGAATTGTGCCAATCAAAACCAAAACGCAGCTAGGAAGGAGAGAAGAAAATCAGGCTTTCAGAATCCCTCTATCACCATATCCATGTTGACAGTAAGGACGCTGATGGCCACGAGGGATAAGAAAAGCCAAAGGAAGACACGAAAGATGTGAACTTTTACACTTTGACCCTTTACACGCAGGTCAAGTAACTCCAATCACCTGTGTTACTAGACTAGCAAGACAAAGCATATTTAGAATACACGCATTGAGGCTCAATGCAGAAACAGACACGTCTCAGAATACGACACACCTTTACAGCTGCCACACGGAATATGACTTCATACGAAGAAAGAAAGATGCAGCCATGGGGACAACGGGGAGAGTAAAGGAAACAAGCCACAGAAAATAGGGTTCCCTGTACCTAGAAATAAATCCAGATGTGCAACACTCTACAAAGAAAACTAACACCCCGAAGGTCACTGGGGAACTAATAAATGAAGAGACCACCACGTCCCTAGACTGGACGCAACATTGTGCTGGTGACAGTCCCCAGGCTGGTTTATGATTCGGCCCAGTCCCAGTTGAAATTCCAATGGATTTTTCAATGGAATTTGACAGCCTAATTCTAACATTTATGTGAGAATCCAAATGACGAAGAAGAGCGAAAACATTTTCTCAAAGAAAAGGCGGGAAGGTCTATGGCCACACCATCCTGAATGAGCCCAGTCTTATCTGATCTCTGACGCTAAGCAGAGTCGGGTCTGCTTAGATGGGAGAAAAGGTGGGAGAACTGGCTTTCCTGATGTCGAGATATGTTATAAAGCAGATGGGAGAAAAGGTGGGAGAACTGACTTTCCTGATGTCGAGATATGTTATCAAGCCAAATAGGATTGACATGTGGCAGACAACAGACCAATGGGAAAAAGAGAAATCCAGGAACAGGCCCTTCCACACACACGTGGACACATGATGGCGGCAGCATTGGAATCTCTGTGCAAGGCGCCACTGTTCAGTTACGGGTGCCAGGCCTCTGCCTGCCTGCCACATAGGGAGGAAGGTCAAACTGGACTTTTATTTCACACCCACACAAAAATCAATTCTGCATGGATTAAAGTCATAAAGAAAAGATCTTAAGTCTTAAAAGATCATATAGAAGATCATCTTCATAATTTCTTAGACAAGACACAGTCATATACAACCAAGGAAAATATTGACACATGGACCTTATGTAAGTGGGACACCATAAGAATGAAAAGACATGCTATTGTTTTTGCAACTCATATTATTGACAAAAAGCTCATATCCAGAACATACTAAAAACTCCAACAAATTGGTCATAACAACCCCGTAAAAAATGAGCAAAGGGCTTTGGAAGCCATTTTCACATAACAGAATATTAGCATGGAAAATGTGTTCAACGTCAGTAGAAATCAGGGAAACACAATGAGTACCTCTGTCCCCCACCATGTTGGCTGTAATTAATATGCCCGAAACCCGCTCCTGGGTGTCTATAGCTTAGAGAAACTTGTATGTGGAAACAGCCCACTATCCATCGAGAATAGAATGGATAAATAAATTGTGGCACATTCCTGCATGGAATACGAAACAGCAGTGAAATGAACAAGCCACAGGTACAAATATCACCACGGATGGGTCTCACGAGCACAATATTGAACAAAAGCCACAAGATACACATAATACGATTCCATTTATTTAAAGTTTAAAAACAGGGTGAAGTCCCCCAGCCAGGGGGCAGGGCGCTTGGGCGGTGATGGGGTGCTGCAGTCGTTTTTTCTCCACTGTTCTTGCAAGTGTCTGTTTTGTATTTTTCTGTGTGTATGTTATACTTCATGACACAAAAGATGACGTGCACAGAAAGAACCAAGGGAAGAATACTGCCACCAGGCTGACTGCTGGGTACCCTGCAGAGATGCTGCCCCCCATCCCTGTAAGACCTGGCTCTGACTCTTGGCCCACGCAGGAGCTGTCCCCACTTCGCTGTCATTTCTGCAGCCTACCCCCAGCCTCCCTGAGCTTCCTACCACAGTGTTCCTGCTGCAGGACCCCTTCCTCAGCTCGTTTCCCCATGAGGTGACTTCATCCCTGAGAACCCTCCTCCAGTGCTCCTCTGCACCCCAGAGCTGCTGGCTTGCCCCTCCTGGGCCCACTTTGCAGCATGCTGCCTGCTGTGGCACATGCTGTGACCCCCACACCTGCCATGGTGGCCCCAAGATTGGAATTGGAAGGAAGAAAGGGGTGTTCTATTTAAGCCCCCTCAAATCCAACATCTTGTGCACTGGCTTTGAGCTTTGACTCGTGACCCACACAAAGGCTGAGGCTTTGAGGATGCCCAATGTCTACACAGGGGCTTCGAAGGGACCACGCCAGCTTTTGGGCTTGGGGTTCCCCACAGTGCTTTGGTGCCACAAGCTGGTGCTTACGGTCCTGTGGTTGACTTTTAACTAGTGGCCCTGGCAGGAGACTCCACCCCACCAGTGTAAGCAGAGTCCACATGGGGATGTGACCTCGGCAGTTCAGGACAGTGCTTTGGGGGAGGTCACAAGCTCAGAGCCTTGTTCTTTAATAGGTGAGACTTTAGCAAGCTGGGGCTTCGTGGGGCTGCTGGGGCTCCTGGGCTGCTGGGGCTTGGTGGGCAGCGGGAGGCCTTGATCCCTAACAGGGGCAGCACAGAGGAGGCCACAGAAGACTCAAGACCTTGGCGGCATGGGTGGGCACAGGGCAGGCCCAGGCTTGCTGCCCTTGCTGCATCCCCAGGCAGGTCTGTCGTCAGCACTTTGAACTGCAAAGGCAGCATGGGGTTGAGCGCACTGCTATGAGTCTTGCGCTCCCGTGGAAGGTGGTATGGACGAGCTGTCCCTAAAGCCTCCTGCCAGCACAGGGGCTGGGGAGGGTCCCTCCTGAATCCACAAAGCCCTCAGAGTCAGGGTCCTGTGTGTGGCGCTGCTTGGCTAATGGGTTTGTGCATTACATACATTCTGACCCTGGAGTTGGGAGACTAAAGTGGTGGCTTTGCCCACAGAAGGGCGGGAGTTTCTTGACAGACAACAGCATTAAAAGGCATCAGGGATCTTCAGAGAATTTCCTATTTTCTTGGGTCGAGATAGAGAACAACTCAGTGAAATCAACGCACACCCCGAAGCTGGCCAAGGCCATATAGATGGCTTGTGCTGACAGCTGTTGTGTCCCAGGGAGTCAGGGTTAACTCGGAAGCTCCAGAAGGAACTGGAATGGTTTGGAAAACATGCCAGTCTTACTCTCAGAACAGGAGCAGTGGGAAATGAGAAAGAGGGACCAGCCACAGAAAAGGAATGTACTTCTGAAAAGATGAGGTGTCAGGAGGCAGGCTGGGCAGAGAGGAGGGTTCCTGGGACCCTGGAATGAACTAGGCCGGAAAAAACAACTCAGGGGTTCATGAAAGCTCCCTGATGTGAGGGGAGGGCAGGGTCTGGGGAAGGGGCAAGGCCACTTCAGGGAGCCCGGCGACTCAGAACACTCTTGAGGGGTGGCCTTTCAGCGCTGCAGACAGGGAGTCCGTAAGAACCAGAAGCCATTCCATGAGCCTGGGCAGCTCCCAGAGGCTGTAGGGAATTCGAGCAAACTCAAGGACGGAAGAGCAGCATCCAGCGTTGAAAAGATTTTGGGGTACATTTTGGGGTAGCATAGTTACTGTGGATGGATGTCCAGGGATTGCCCTAAGGGGATATGTTTTAAAAATGTGTGGATTAGGTCGCAAGGAAGGCTCAGCTGAGTCCTCAGGGTCGGCAGAGCCAGTCAGGAGAGAGGCCAGAGGCCACCATCTCTTGGGTGGAGCCAAGGACTGTTCCACCAATGGATGCTTGTGGACCAGAATTGACTGGTTTTGCCTTCACAGCCAGGGGAGACCCTAAGAGACAAAATCTAGAGGAATATTTCAGAAAAAGTAAACATCTGGGCCAGAAAGCAAAGTGCAAGTAAAAGGAGGGAAGGCCCTGGGGTCCAGCAAGAACGGCTAGCCCTCCCTGTGATGAAGACGAGGGGCCAGACCAGTGCCAGAGCAGCGCAGCTGTGAGGGCTCTGCAGAATCAGGCCGGGACGCGGGAGGACGCACAGAGATGCACATGTCCGCAACGGCAGAGAACCGTGTCGCATAAACAATGCCACTTGAGGCCAGGAACATCCCAGTGGATGGCAGCTGGTGCCCTGAGGACCAGCAGGACGGAGCCACTGCTCCCTGGCCCTCGGCTCAGCAACCTGTTGGTCAGGACAGCAAGGCACCACTGGCTGACAGTCTCTCAGGCCAAAAGACACCGAGCAGCGGGCACACGGGAAACGGACTCGAGGTTTCCAACATACTGGAAAGAACACAGTGTCATAAACCAAGAGACAATGGCTGGGCTGCCCCAGGGTGGCGGTGACTGTTGCACCCAGTGCGCAGGGAGGGGAAGGCACACAGTGGAAGCTGCTCCCTGCCCCACCCAACATGCTCCTCCCACCAGCGGCCAGGGCTTTCCTGCTGGGGTCTTGAGGCAGCAGGAAGAGGGGTCTGCACTGCTGGGTGCTACATTCTGGGGGCATCCAGGGGCCTGCAGGCTGCTCTAGGGCTTTCCCGGTAGGGGGTGGGCGGTGCTACGGCTGTCACTGTCTGCCGCAGCCTCGTAACTGTGGATCTTCTATAAGTGGAGCACGTGACAGGCTGGTCAAAATGCTGAGATGTGGAGAGAAGGACCTGCGTTCCAGGAGGCCCCAGCGCCCCGTGCCTGCCTGGTGGGTGAGAAGCACAGAGCCCGGAGAGGAAGTTGACACAGCCCTGGGCCCTGGCAGACCTCTGGGCTCTCTTTGAATGTGCTGGGCTTTAATCCTTTGACTTTTTTTCTTTGGACTTTAACCAAAAAGGGCAAGGGAATATAATTTTTTGACTTGAATTTCACCCTGGGAAATTTGTGAGAGACGGCATTTCTATGTTGACTTTTTCACGGGGTATCTGTCATTTTATGTGTTTGTAGAACCTCTGAGCCAAATTTGGACTTTGAGGATAGACCTAATTTAGGATGGGGAACAGCAAGGAGAGAATTCTTAGTTTGGGTCGAATGTGCCCTTGTAATTAAATAACACTGGGTGCGGACCCATTCCAAGGCCTAGGTGGGGGGCCCCAAGGGGGAGTGCATGGGATGGGGGTGGTCCCCCCTGAGCGGCCCTGGGGAATAGCTGAAGCTGCCCCAGCGACCCTGTCACTCCCCATCATCCAGCACCCCCCTGAGCCCTGCTCAGCAAGTGGCAGCAATGTCGCTGACCCCTGAGTTCTGGAGAAGACATTGGGCAGGTTCAACTCAGCTCCTTTGGCTCCTCCCTGGGGATCTGGCCCACTTTGCCACATGAGTGCTCAGTGAGTGGTGCCTTCTCTAATTTGGGGTGAAGAAGAGCCAGCTCCCCGACTTGCAAAGGTCTCTCTCCATCAGCCCATCTGCCTAGTGAGCTCCTAGAAGGCTGCTGAAGGCCGGCGCTCCAGGGCAGCACCAGGCCGGGCCTCCTGCCCCTGTGGACCTAAGCAAATGCTATCCCATGCGGCCCCACCCTCCTTGGGCTCCCTCCCTCTTTTTGTCTCCAATGCTGCAGTCATCTGTGACATCACTGCCCTAACTTCCACGGGCCTGTCCCCAGAACCTCTGACACCCATTCTCTCTTCTGGAAATGAACCCCCAACTATCATGTCAGGTAACCTTTTATTTAAGGGCTCACCGTCTGTGTTGGAAGAGGCAGATACGTTCTGATAGCAGAGCCTGCGGGGAGCTAGCGCCAGGCATCGCCAGCCTGTCCGCGCCACGGGGGCCTCTGGAGGCAGGCGGTGGCGATCCTGATCCTGGGGCCTAGAGACTGAAGTGAACCTTAGGCTTTGCAGTCCCCTGCTGAGTCCGACCCCTTGCTCATGCCCACCCAGTGGGCTCCCAGGGCTGCCCCGACACTGCCCCTGCTGACCGTCCTCGTGCATGCACTTTCCTCCCCTGGGAGGGCCCTTCTTCTGGTCCCTGGAGGGGCAGGCTGGGCTACCCCAGGCAGCAGAGCCTGGCAACTCCTCAGTCTTCCAGGCTCAGGCCCTGGGTACCCACCCATCGAGCACACAGTCTCTGACTCCTAAGCCAGTGCTCTCTGACAGCACCTGCCTTCATCAGGCGCAGAGGATGGCTTGAGCAGAGCTCTTCCACCTAAGGCAGGGTCAGTGTTGAGCAAAGGCTGACCAATTCCCCAAACAGGCAAGGCCCAGGCCTGGGTCACTTCCCCCTTTGGCCAAAGGGAGGGTTCAGGAGGGGAGGGGTTCCTGTGTGAGTGGCCTTTCCCAATTTCCCAAGCAATTTCCCCCGACGGTAGCTCGTGTTATCCTCACGACCATCCTGTGAGGTAGGAATTAGCAGCCCTGCTTTAAAGGGGAAACAGAGGCCCAGAGAGGTAAGGCAGGAGGCTTTGGAGAAGATTACATGTCCGGAGCCATGAGGCCTGGCAGCTGCTTACCAAGATGGCTGCGAGCCATGTGGATCGGCCTGCTTATCTAAAATGGCCGACAAAGCCCGCGCACTTGCAAAAGCCCGCGAAAGAGCTTGTAAGTTTCCATTTACCCATTATGACGTAGCCCTTGAAAGCCGCCTGAGGGTTTCCTTATATGGAAATCCTTTGGCTGGAAAGCCAGAGCCTCGGGAAGCACCGCCCCTTTACTGTTACCTCCTCTTTCTGCCTTACTTAAGCCTCTGCCCTACTGCCAATAAACGAGACTTGATCAGACTCCTGTCTTGTCTCCATTTCTTGTGTCTCCTGCCTCTCCCAATTCCCACTCCCTCCTCCAGGGTCCGCGTTGACTACCCCGCGGGTCGGGACAATTACACACCAAGTGAACGGCGGCAGGGCCTATCTCCAGCGCAGCAGTGGGGAGAGAGCCAGGATGGTTGCAGCAGGGTGCCCGCCAGCCCACTGCCCTCCCCACTTCCAAGCCCTGACCTTTTCTCTTTTCTTCCAATTCTTCTTCTTCTACACTTTTTCTCTCCCATTTCCGCTCCCCTGCTGACATGTATTTTTTATCTGTATGGACATCTTCTACAAGAGTTTTGAACAGCTCCTAGCAATTGTCCTATAGTACAGGCAGTGTCAAGGTGACGAGACATGGACCCCTGAGCTCGCGTGGGGTTCCCTAAGGCATGTCTAGGATCCAAATTGACTTTTCTGGCCCCCACTCCGCCCCTTTCAAGAAAGTGCACCTGTGGCTCAAAGTTCAGCTTGATGGTCTGTGTGTGTGCAGGAGAGGGCAGGGTGCGATCGCCAGGGAGAACCCTGCTCAGGCCAGAGACCCTTGTCCTGTTCAGAGGAGGGGTTTTGTGGGGGCTGCGTACAAGTCCCAGCCCTAGCAATGCTTTCGTCATGCACTTGTGGAAAATCTGCAGATGGAAGATATATTTACAAGTTGATTGAGGCCCCCTGTCTCTTTCCACTGCAAATTCCCCCTGTCATCACACATCTGTCCTGTGGAGTGGCCGTGGCTATTTTCGATGTGGCTAAGGCAGAAGGTAAATTGGGGGATCATTTTGTATGGCTTTAGTGGGATAGATGCATGGGCTTTGAAGTCACTTCTGTGTCTACTTAAATTTCTATAGCTGTCATGGTGCATAAAAGGCTTCCAGGGACACGCCTACTGCCAAAGATGGAATAGATTCTCTCTTCTCTTCATAGGAAATATTACAAAATCACTGTCACGCAAAAAGGTGATCAAAGAGTCTGTAGCCAAAAAATATGGGGAGGAGGGAGTATTTTAAAAGTGAAGGTGTGTCCAGCAGTTTGTAAAACTGTCATGATTTTTTTTCCTGGCATTTGTGATGTTTGTGGTGATTGTTGGCTTTTCAAAATGTATAATTTCTCCATCTAAATAATCACTTTACATATATAAATGAACTGCTTATCAGTGTTGACAATGGCCTGGTTTTGTTTGGCTTTGCTTTCCAACCAACTCTTCATTTGAGTCAATGGCCCCCTGGAGCTTGTTGGCCAGCCTCTTAGCTGTTAATGGGGTCGCAGCCGTTCTCCACGCCTCTGTTCTCACAACATGCTGTCTGCTGCCCTCTAGACCTGAACATTCCACTTAACACAGTTAAACTATAATGTGACCTAGTAGCTTCCTTATCCCAAGCTTAGTGGTTCCTGCAGGAATCATCCTCGAGTCACACATGAGGAAACTGAGGCCAAGGCCAAGGCCAATGCTAAGGCTGAACGAGGTGACAATGTTGAAGGTGACATGTAACATGATAAGGTCAAGCAAGACAATGGATGAGGTCAAGATAAGTGCTGTGTGCTTTGTTCCAAGGCCATTCCAGTTGGTGACAAAATAACCATTTCTAACAGATTCCCAGCCAGGGCTCCTCCCCACAGCAGCTGCCTTGCTCTGGAGCCAGAAAAGCCTTGGTTTATACGGTTTCATTCACAGGCTGTCTTAGCTCTACTTAAGCAGGAAAGAGCTGAAATGACTTGCCCAAGATCACTCAGCTAGTAAGTGACAGACCCGTTTCAAATCAGGTCCTGGCAGGGCCAGGGAGAATGAGGGCAAACAGATTGGCAGCTGTTCAAATTGATGCAGCCCTCCTGGCAAAGTGGGGAGTCGGGACAACGTGGCAGCAGCAAGGGGCCATAGTGGCCTGAACAGGTTACCCCGGTTCCTGCTTTTGCCAGTGGTTCCCAAAGCCACATGGACTGGGCTTTCTTTCACTTGCTGACCCGGCAACCTTTAAAAGCACTTTTCAGTATCTCACTAGGTCTCTGTAACAACCTCAGGAGGGGACAGGGCAGCAATTATTTCACAGATGACAAAGCAACCTCAAAAAACTTGGGGAGCTCAGTAACTTCCCCATTGGGATGTTCCCCATAGGAGGTGTTCAGCTCATGTCACGGCAGGTTCTGCATGGAGAAGACCGCCAAGGTCCTTCCCGAGGGACATGGCCTCAGACCCCAAGGTGCCCCGGTAAAGGATGAACAAAGCATGAAACATCGAGTTGGAGGTGGGGTGTCAAACCCAAGAAGTAGGTCCCATGTGAAGTCTCCCTATTGACAAGGGTTACTAAGGGTGGGGCCTTCTCCAGACGCCCTAGTCTTAATGCTTAGTCTCCCACACCCAGAAGCCCTGAAGTGGAATTGGGGTGCTCCTGGCTTAGCCAAAGACATAGACTTTTCTTTTTCCAAATCAGTGTCTCGCTCTCCCCAGCCTGGGCCCTCAGGGCATCCTCTCCCTCACCTCCCACTGGCATCGGTCCCTCTTTCCCTCCTTAACCTGAAGGCAAATCTCTCCCAAAGGTAAAAGGAGGTCTCAGCGTGGTTAGGAGGGTGCAGTGGGCTGTAGTCAGGCTTCCAGTCCCGCGTGAAAGCAACCTCCGAGGTCCCTTCCTGCTCCAGACCTGCTGGGCTCTTCATTCAGGTCAAATAGCTTTTCTTCTACTACCTGGCCCCACCCGAGCCCTCTTATGCCTTCTTTCCCCGCCCCAACGTTGTACATAAAAAATATTGACCTTTCAAGAGCTAGTAGGGATCATGATGGCTTACGAGACTGGGGAACGGTGCGTTGACCTAGCTGTGCCCCCTCCACACCCCTCTTCCTTCTCCGGCCCGCCCTCTGGGATCGCGCACAGGTCCTTCCACCCCACACGGCCGAGACTCCCGGCTGCCCATTAAGCCCAGGGGTGTCTCCTGCCCCCCGCCGACCCAGCCTTCCGCCCTCGATCCGCAACAATCTGAAGCCCCCCGGCCCTTCCCTTCCCGCCTCTCCGTTCCCACTCCAGGGTAGTTTTCCCGCCCCTTCCCTCCAGTCCCCGAGGCCGCCTGGCAGCGACCGGCGCCCTCAGAGGCCCAAGGCACACTGGCCGCTGGTCACCGCCTCCTAACCGACCAGAGCGCGCCGGGCGCCCGTTGGCCTTGCGACCAGTTGCCAAGGCAACCTGCCGCTAACCCCCCTCTAACCCCAGCACACTCCGCGCGCAGAGCTGGGCGGGGCTGGCGAGGTTGGTGAGCCCTCCCTGGTCCCCAGCATGCTCCACGCGTGGGGCGTGGCTCCAAGGGCTAGGGCGGGGCCGGCACTGGTGTCAGTCTGAGGAGCGAGTCCCGCTGCCACCAGGCGCCTGGCCTGGCGGTCCTTGTGAAGTGGAAACAGTGAAGGCTGATAAAATGCTATGCCAAGTGACCGGCAAGAGACACGCGTCCTAAAGAAGGGTTATCTCGCTTAATTTTTATTTTCGCAATGACCTTTTGTTAAGCATGGCGGTGTTGGTGTCACATCACAGTACGAAGAGTCACGTGCAAGTACTCGCGGATCCCCCACTTGGATCAGACAGAAGCGAAACGCCCAGGGGCTTCTGCTTCATCCGCTATTGAGAAAACCACGTTCCGGAATCTGCTGTTTGCAGCTGTGTGTGTGTTTACACACTGGTAGCTGGCTTCATGCTTGGTGTTTCCGTTGGGTACTTTGACCGACAGGTCTCGGAGAGGCTCCCCCGCAGGTGTATGGGCTGAATTCACTCGTTTTTGCTCGGCGCGGGTTCCATTCTCCTGTAGTAGGTGTTTAAAGCATTTCCAATTTTTTGCCGTTATTACGATTGTAGTAGTATGTTGAACATATTTCGAGCATGCCAAGCTGATGGGTGTGGAATGGAATAGTCATTCATTGTCATTTTACCTCTCGTTTCCCTGCTTTCAATGACTTTGAGCTTCTTTTTAGGTGATTATTGGCTACTCAGTTTTCATGTTCTGTGAATTATCTGTTTATATTTTTTGGCTATTTTTCTATTGTAGTAGTGTTTTCTTACTGATTGGCAGTTCTTTACAATTTTATGGATTCCAATCTTTCACCAGCTCAGTGCATTCATGGCAAATATTTTCACCTAGCCTGCGGCTCGCTTCCCTTCCTACCCCCAGTACCGTATCTTCTGAAGCACAGATATAAAGTTGCAATGCAGGCAACTGCCAATCTTTTCCTTTATGACTTGGGCATTTTTGTGTCTTGCTTAAGAATTCAGCCCTGGTCCCAAGGTCATAGAGATACTCCCCTGCAGTTTCTACTGATGTTTTTCCCCACATTTAGGTCTTTAGTCCACCTTTAGTCCACATGAAAAGTAATGCACGATGTGAGACAGGGACCCAACTTTATCTGTATTGCACGCAGGATGCGGTTTCAGCGTATTTCACAGTCCAGTCTTCCCTGCCGCTCTATCATGTATCGTATTTGACTCTGCTGTTTCATTGGTCCATCTCGTCTAATGCGGAACCTATACGAAAAGTCTTCACTTTTTTTATATAAAACCTTGATTTCTTTGACAGTGAGTCTCACCACCTTAACCTTTGCTTTCAGAATTTCTTGGCTTGCAGGGTATCCTTTTGAGAGGGAAAAGGAAGGGGAAGAGAAGGGGGAGAAGGGGGAGGGGGAGGGGTCCTCAATTGCAACCCACAGCCCACATTAAAATTAAAAGCAGAGGATCAGGAAGTGGAGTTTTTAATTGACGCTGGTGCAGCTTTCTCTACCGTCAACTCAGAGGGCTTGTCTCTACCTGTCATCTCGGATTCTTTTAAGCTGTTGGCGTCTCTGGACAGCCTGTTTCACTGCTCATTCCTCAGGTCACCTCAGTGTCCTCAGCCCCTCTTATCACCCATCGTGCCTGTCTAGTTTCTGATTCCTCACCAGCAAATCTTTAAACAAACTTTTCTTTAAAAAGATGAGACATCACTATATTGCCCAGGCTGGAATGCAATGGCCATTCACAGGTGCGATCGTAGTGCGCTCGAGTCCCAAACTCCTGGGCTCAAGAGAGCCTCCCCAGCAGCTGGGACTAGAGGCACCAACAAATCTTTTTGGTAGAGATTTGTTATGTGAGTTTAATGCCATGATACAATATAATGAGAAAGGTATTTTTATTTCTCTGCCCTTCAGACCAAACCTCAAACTTCCTACTCCCCCTAATGGAGAACCATTTCAATTTAAAATCCTGTGAAGAGGATGCAAGCTTAAAATATGTCCCAATGAGTGTCTAGGCCTCATATGCAAACGTGGTTGGACTGCTACTGAGTGCAGAGCCCATGCATGTCACCTGGAAAAGGAACAAACCCTTCCCATTGGTTGCCTGGTACTGCCTCTGGCGAGACACAGAGCGATGAATTGAACCCACAAATAGACAAATAACCTATATGAATTATATGAACCAATAAGTTTATCCACCCAAAGGAACATTTGAGAAACATTTTTCAGGTATATTCCAACTGGGTGAGTTTGCAGATCTAATGCCAAAGCCAACCAGCCAAGCAAAGGACTAGCAATCAGGCAGACTAGACAGATTATCTGGATGATTTGAGCAATATCAGATCATCATCAAATGACTTCTAATGCATTTCATATTATATTTTAAACATATAGCTTTAAAGTGTGTCTTGATGGAGACGAACAAGAGGCTACTATCATCTGTTTACCAATAGAGCCTCAGGAGTAGAGTATCCACATCTGTGTCTGAAGAGAAGCCCTGAAGATATGCATTCTGCTGTATGACATGTCCCGACTATTTCCCCACTTTCCATTTTTG
>NW_012145634.1:785618-786824 GCF_000956105.1 Propithecus coquereli
AGATCCATTTGTGTATTCAACTGCCAACTAAGAGTGTTCACATGGAGGTTCCAAAGACAACTCCAATGCAGTCTGTCCAAATTGGAATTCAGCATCTGCCTCTCTAAGCCTGCTCCCAAGCTTTGTGCTCACTCATCCAAGGTGTCCAAGTTAAAAACTATCCATGAATACACCATCATTCTCTCCCTAACATCCAATTAATCACTAATTCCTGTTGATCTTACCTCCTTAACATCTCTAAAATCCATCCACTTTTCTCTATTCCCATTACCTCTACTTTACTGCAGGCCAACATTATCTCTCCTAGTCACTGGGCCCCCCACCCACACTGTTACTACTTTTCCAATCCATTCTCCACTCTGGAGCACAAATACTCTTATATGCAAATCTGACCACTTCATTCTTCTGCTTTGTCTTTCATCCATTAAGGACTTCTCATTGTCCTTAGGATAAAGTCCAGGTGCCTCATGGCATGGGCCCATCTCTGCAGCTTCATCTTGTCCCATACTTACTTAACCACTTGCAGTTGTCCTAGGGGCCCTGTTTGCCCACCTCTGGACTTTGCCTGTAATGCCCACTCCCATGCTCTGCTCCTCTCTCCTTCACCTGGCCCAGGGGCAGCCCTGGAATTTTTTCTGCCTGCTGGGCTTCCCTGACACCCTTAGGGCTGTGTTCTGTTCTTATTCATTTTATAGTATTTATTACACAGTATTATCAGGCCTCCTTATTAGTATTCCCTTCCAGAGTGTAACCTCCTTGAGATTAGTGATGATATTATAATCGTCTTTGAATTCTCAGTTCCTGGCATCTGGTAGATGCTCTCTAATTATTGGCCGAATGAATGAATGATAATTGAAACTTATTTTAAACCAGGTACTGGGCTGAGCACTAATATCATATTTCTAGTAACACAAAGATGAATAAGACATAGTTGGTTTTCCATGATTGAGCCTCGTAATGGAGAGGCATTAAGCAGATGACTATAATATCATGTAATACAATATAATGCCAAAATAGACATTCAATCATTCAACAATCATTTATTGAGTGCCAGCTATGTGCATGGCACTGTTCTAGGTGCTTGGGATGTATCAGTGAACAAAAGAGATAAAAATCCTGGCCCTGAGGATTTTACAATAGGACCATATTACTTTTTGGCTTAATATTTTTCAGTGGCATCCACTGCTTTTAGGACAAAGTCTAAAA
>NW_012145634.1:790674-792560 GCF_000956105.1 Propithecus coquereli
TCTCTCCCTAACATCCAATTAATCACTAATTCCTGTTGATCTTACCTCCTTAACATCTCTAAAATCCATCCACTTTTCTCTATTCCCATTACCTCTACTTTACTGCAGGCCAACATTACCTCTCCTCGTCACTGGGCCCCCCACCCGCACTGTTACTACTTTTCCAATCCATTCTCCACTCTAGAGCACAAATACTCTTATATGCAAATCTGACCACTTCATTCTTCTGCTTTGTCTTTCATCCATTAATGACTTCTCATTGTCCTTAGGATAAAGTCCAGGTGCCTTATGGCATGGGCCCATCTCTGCAGCTTCATCTTGCCCCATACTTACTTAACCACTTGCAGTTGTCCTAGGGGCCCTGTTTGCCCACCTCTGGACTTTGCCTGTAATGCCCACTCCCATGCTCTGCTCCTCTCTCCTTCACCTGGCCCAGGGGCAGCCCTGGAATTTTTTCTGCCTGCTGGGCTTCCCTGACACCCTTAGGGCTGTGTTCTGTTCTTATTCATTTTATAGTATTTATTACATAGTATTATCAGGCCTCCTTATTAGTATTCCCTTCCAGAGTGTAACCTCCTTGAGATTAGTGACGATATTACAATCGTCTTTGAATTCTCAGTTCCTGGCATCTGGTAGATGCTCTCTAATTATTGGCTGAATGAATGAATGATAATTGAAACTTATTTTAAGCCAGGTACTTGGCTGAGCACTAATATCATATTTCTAGTAACACAAAGATGAATAAGACATAGTTGGTTTTCCATGATTGAGCCTCGTAATGGAGAGGCATTAAGCAGATGACTATAATATCATGTAATACAATGTAATGCCAAAATAGACATTCAATCATTCAGCAATCATTTATTGAGTGCCAGCTATGTGCATGGCACTGTTCTAGGTGCTTGGGATGTATCAGTGAACAAAAGAGATAAAAATCCTGGCCCTGAGGATTTTACAATAGGACCATATTACTTTTTGGCTTAATATTTTTCAGTGGCATCCACTGCTTTTAGGACAAAGTCTAAAAATGGCCTTTCATACCCCAGCAGTGGTTCTTCACATTTTTAGAAGGAAAAGCTGTAAGACCCTCATGAAAACTATGTACCGTCTCCTCAGAAAAATGCTCACACCTCCACTCACACACTCATCTACTTTGGCAGGCCTTTTGAGCAGCTACTAGACACTCTGAGTACCTCCCAATTACATTTACGACTCTTCAGGGCCTGGCTGTGCTCAGTCTTATGCCTTGTTTCTCATACCTTGCTTCTTCCTGATTCTGGACCTTTGCACATGATGTTCCCTCTGCCTAAAATGTTCTTTCTCCTGCACCAGCCCTGTCTTTTACCTAGTTTATTCATACTTACTCTTTAGATCTCAGATAAAAAATTATTTCCTCAAAGAAACTTCTCCTACTCCCATCCCAATTAAGTTAGGTCTCCTAATCATTAAACTCTATAGAGGTCTAGGAGATCAGGAACATAAATTTCTTGGTCACATTTGTACCACCAATATTTAGCAAGTACCTTGCACATAGTAGGAGCTCAATAAATATTTTTTTGAGGAATGAGTGAATGAATGAATGAATGAATGAATCTTCAAAGAGCATTCTGTCTGCGGTATAGAAATGTATTGGAGGCATCGAGTGGATATAGGGTGATGAGTCTGCTATAGTAGTAGTCAGGTGATGACTTGGGTGGCAGTGGAGGTGGAGAAAAGTCAACATTGAGAGAAATATTTAGGAGGTAGAATCAGAAAGATGGTCAATTGGATGTGATGGTAAGAAAGAGGTAGATGAGTCAATAAGAACTCTCCAGTTTCTAGTTTGGCTAACAGCATGGTTGGTGGTGCTCTTCTCCCAGGTAGAGAACAATGGGAATTTTGAACCT
>NW_012145634.1:794250-796243 GCF_000956105.1 Propithecus coquereli
GTGTTTTTTGAATACCTTCTCTGTGTAAGACATTGTGCTAAACACTAAAGATACAAAGCCAGTTGAGACACACTTCATGTCCTCAAAGAGAGCCTGGTAGGTGGAAACAAGTGGGTTACAAATGGGTTATCATGTACTCTATACATGATAGAGTCATGTAGAGGGTACAGCAGGCGTTCCAAAAATATCAGTTTTTTCTGGCAAAGCTTCAAAGGGAATGTGAAGTTTGAATTAGTAGTGCAAGATAAGCAGACATTCACCAGGCAAATGACATTAGGGAATAGTGTTGAAGGGAAAACATTTCAGACAGAAGGAGCACAGGTACAGGGATAGAAAGCAGAATACCTCTGGGGAATTGGAAATAGTTCAGTGGGACTAACAGGAAGGGTGTGGTCATGGTGGGCTGGGTCAGACATCATTCTTTAAAGTTTGGACTTAGCTCTGCAATGGAGTGCACTGAAGGGTTCCAAGAGCAGGTCAGTTTTAGAAAGATCCCTGTAGCAGCAGTATGAAGGGTAGACCGAAGAGAAGTAAGATGAGAAGCAACGAGACTACGTCAGAAAAGAATGATCTGACCAAGAACAGGAGCAGCAACAAAGGTAGAGGGAGACCACTACTAGGCTAGAGGGCCGAGAAGAAAGAGCCTGAACACCTGCACCTGAGCCCTGCTATGACTTGACCACTAATTGGAATGGGCACAGGTATGGTAAAAGAAAGAAGTCAAAAAGGACAGAAATCACCCACGTTTCTGGTAATGCCACTGACTAAGATGGGAAATAGAGGAAGTTAAGGCAGTAGGAGGTGGGAACATGGTGGGGAGGATGGGTGGAGAAATAATTGACTCTTTTCCAGATTCTGAATTGGAGGTAAATCATCCAAATGAAGATCTCCACCAGGTGTTGACTACATGACTGGAGCTAAGGATGGAGGAAATGGCACCAAGAGCACATATACAAAGAAGTATTCACTTTGGACAAAAGAAAGAATATTGTTTCTTCTGAGGTCTGGAAGGAAAGCAATAAAGGGGATATAGATATAGGTAAATCTTTAAATATGAGGGCAGGAAGTTGAATGACTCATGCCTGATGACCTTAATTATTTCTATGAAATAGAGGTTAGATCATTTGTTTAGAAGGGGAGAGAACTGGTCTTGAGTGGCACTTAAATAATGAAAGTATGGAATGGTCATTTGGTCAATGGGAAAGGAAGCCCATCATAGACTTATAAAAATAATTGTTACTTAGGATCCAAACAGCTTCAACATAGATCACTTTTCAAATTAAAATACTTAAGGTTGACATGTTTTGCTCTTCTTTTTACAAATATTTGAATGCTTACAATGGACCATCTACTAAAAACATTACGTGTGTTATGTCATTGATTCCTCACAATAACTGTATGAGATCAGGGAGTGGGGAATTTTATTCCTCTTTTACAGATGTGGAAAGTGAAGCTCAGAGAAGTGAAATGACTTATCTGGTTCACACATTTAGTAAGTGGAAGTCTTGAATGCTGATTTCAAATTTAGTGCCCCTTATAATCTGCTTCTTGAACCCAAAGGGGAAAACAAAGGTAGGAAATTGTAAGAGGCCATCAGCTTTTGTAAAGCTCTTAGGCTTCTGTCTGGAGTTGACCCTTTCTTGGGCATAGCCTGCTGGGACTTCAAACTAAACAGAGACAAAGCTGAATTCATTGTTTTTCCTTTATAACCAATTTTTCCTCATGACTCTGCAATTTCTGTTAATCATCATTTCCCAGTCATCAAAGGTGAAAAACACAGTCACCTTAGATTCTTCCCTCATCTCCTAATGCCTACACAGTGTTCTTGTAATGAGTAAACGGAATAGCACAGAGAGAGAATATGGTACAACATCTCACATGTGAAAGTCATTCAGTGATTGACAGTGTTATCATTCCTATTGCCACAGGAATCCCCAACTCCAACCAAATTGGATCCTTGGGGTAGGCTGAAAAATAGGCCCCCAAAAGATGT
>NW_012145634.1:796293-797745 GCF_000956105.1 Propithecus coquereli
AATATCTAGCAAGTACCTTGCACATAGTAGGAACTCAATAAATATTTTTTTTGAGGAATGAGTGAATGAATGAATGAATGAATCTTCAAAGAGCACTCTGTCTGTGGTATAGAAATGTATTGGAGGCATCGAGTGGATATAGGGCAATGAGTCTGCTATAGTAGTAGTCAGGTGATGACTTGGGTGGCAGTGGAGGTGGAGAAAAGTCAACGTTGAGAGAAATATTTAGGAGGTAGAATCAGAAAGATGGCCAATTGGATGTGATGGTAAGAAAGAGGTTGATGAGTCAATAAGAACTCTCCAGTTTCTAGTTTGGCTAACTGCATGGTTGGTAGTGTTCTTCTCCCAGGTAGAGAACAATGGGAATTTTGAACCTGCTGAGTTTGGAGTTCCTGCAAAACCTCCACGTGGAAATGGTGAATAGGCAGCTGTATATGGAAGTCTGAAGCCCAGGAGAGAGGTCTGGGTTGGAGGTGCAAATCTGAGAGTCATAAGTATATGGAGGATAATTAATACTATGGATGTGGAAGAATTTTCTTATCAAGAGATCAGAGCATGAGAAGGGAAAGGGGCCAGGACACAGCCTTAAGGAACTCCAACATTTAGAGATTAGATAGAGGATGAAGTGACAAAGGAGTCTGAGAAAGAGAGAGAGATAAAAGAAGTCTAGCAGACTGTCATGTCAAGAAAGTCATGGGAAGACGGATTCAAGAAGAGAGAGTGGAGAAAATAAAAGGTAGTGATCAATAGTGTCAAGCATTGCTGAGACGTCAAGAAAGATGAGATCTGAAATACATCCACTTGACTTAGCCACATGGAGGTTACTTTGTGAATTGGATTATTGAGGGCAGATGTCACCTTGAAGTCATTTAAGGAGTGCATAAAAGATGAAAGAAATTGAGACAACAAGCACACAAAGTTTATAAAAGTCAGGAGAGAGTGACTAACTCAGCCTGGGTAATTTAGAGAAGGCTTCTTAGAAGAGGGACATTGATCTGGGTCTTGAAGGATGAGTAGCAGTTTACCAGATGTGGGTGGGGGCAGGAGAGGTTATTCCAGACAGAAAGTTCAGCATGTTTAAAGACAATGAATCATGAAAAGACATGAAAGGTATATGGGACAGTGAGAAATGTCCCTTTATTAGATTGGCTCTTAGGGTTAAAGTGTTATGTATCCGACACACTCCTGTTAAAAATGTAAATTCACCTGGAATTATTACTCGGTGTGATGTTGGTATAAATTAACCTATCAAATGGTCTCCAAATGGCAGCCTGCTGAAAACAGGACCTCACAAGAATATATACATGGTCGATATAGGAAGAGCAGTTTAGGGCACAATACTTGCTTTGCCTTAGGAGGGAGACCTACATGGGGAACCGAGGGAGAAGGCAGTCCCAGGTAACCAGGAAATATTATATTTTATGTGCCTAGGGTGAGAGTGCAGTAAATTTT
>NW_012145634.1:797795-798684 GCF_000956105.1 Propithecus coquereli
GAGTTTTACTGCAAGTTGCAGAACTTCAATTTTATTGCAGTAAGTTTGTCAAAACATCTTCATTAATGTATATAGTCTGAAGGCAACTAGGGAGGCCTGGGAACTCTCAATGGTTTATTGAAAACTAGTGGGTTCAAAAGCAAGTATTTATCAGTCAGGGGACACTTCCTAACATAGACAAATAACCTATATCAATTATATGAACCAATAAGTTTATCCACCCAAAGGAACATTTGAGAAACATTTTTCAGGTATATTCTAACTGGGTGAGTTTGCAGATCTAATGCCAAAGCCAACCAGCCAAGCAAAGGACTAGCAATCAGGCAGACTTGACAGATTATCCGGATGATTTGAGCAATATCAGATCATCATCAAATGACTCCTAATGCATTTCATTTATATTTTAAACATATAGCTTTAAAGTGTGTCTTGACGGAGACGAACAAGAGGCTACTATCATCTGTTTACCAATAGAGCCTCAGGAGTAGAGTATCCACATCTGTGTCTGAAGAGAAGCCCTGAAGATATGCATTCTGCTGTATGACATGTCCCGACTATTTCCCCACTTTCCATTTTTGGTGTGGTAACATAGTCTCCATTTGAGAAGCCAAAGAGCAGGCTTTACCTGAAGCACAGATAAGATAGCAGCTGATTTGGTAGCAGTATCTAGACAGCACCAAAAGGGATCCCTTCTTCTAAATGACCATCATTTATTTCTTTATTCATTCCCTACAAAAAAATGCCTGTTATTTGAATGTTCTCCCAGAGTTCTGTCTCTGTCTTTTGTCCTTATTCTCCACACTCTCTCTGAGTGATCTCAACCACTCCTAGGAATCAATTACCATTCATAAGCAAAGACCCCCACATTTATGTGTTCAGCCTAGATCTT
>NW_012145634.1:803192-803807 GCF_000956105.1 Propithecus coquereli
TAAGGGAATGAGTTACTTGAGGGAGCTCTTTTTTTTATTTTTTGGATATAGCAGCTGAGGCCATATTTCTATTAGTGCCTCTTTTTTTCTTGCCCTACTCAAGGGGAGTGTTTCCACACACCTAGGACTTAAATCTAACAGGTTCACATGGAATACTATATATGTAAAATAAGATTGTGTATTTGAAAATGTATGGCCCAATGTCTGGTGCATGTTAATCATTCAATACAAATTGGTTGTATCTAGTTGAGTATTACCGAATTTTGGTGAACATGCAATTGCTATAAATGAAATGTGCCCTGAGCTGGCATGGTGGTTAGAAAAAAAATCTGACTTCTTTTGGGGTATGAGAAGTATAAAGGATCTCTGAGTGATAAGTGAAATTACATATTCTACACCAAAGTATTTCACTTCAAATTTCAGATACACACTTCTAGTGTTCCCATAAATGCAACAGTGGAAGATAGACGACGTATGTTTGAACATGCCTGACATATTGAAGAAGGAAAAGAGGAGCTTCTTAGAGGCTAGAGACATGAAAACTGAAATACATACAAACTGAGACACCCTCTCAAATCCCACCCAAGAAGCAATGAATAAGCTTGAAAAAGTGTT
>NW_012145634.1:803857-806049 GCF_000956105.1 Propithecus coquereli
AAACACATGAACACACTCAAGCACATACTTGAAGCAATTATAAAAATGAAAAAGTTGCTTCTTGGTTTGTGGCATGAATGCTGTAAATCTACAGGCAATGACATGATGCTGTTATTATATATACTACAATTGACATAAGCTTGCTGATTCTTCAAAAAAGAGATGAACAGATAATAGATACAGAATTGGAAATGCAATACCCTGCTTCTCACAGTCTTGCTATGTAGGTCATTTGCTTGAATCTAAGTCTCTCTAAGTGCTTTAGTAGGTGTTGAAAGGAACGCAGTATAACTGTAAGTACAGAAATGACTATAGACATAGGTTCCATAAAATATACAGAAAAAGACCGCTTTGGTATGATGACTGTCTGAGAGGGAAGATCTCTATTGGTGTGATATCCAAACTTCAGGTCAAAACTGCCTACTTTTTCTTCCAGGAAGGAAAGAGTGAAGTAGATAACACTTAGGAACTCTGGCATCCCCTAAAAAGTTCCTCCATACAAGGTGGAGGCAGGGTTGCAAGATACAGTCACTAAGAAGTCAAATTTTCACTATAATTTGTGCCTAAATTCACTTGAATAGAAAAAGAAAATGAAAACACCTAAAGAGGGTAGTTGGGTTGGTTGTTTAGAGTGAGAATAAGTTTTATATAAGGGTCACACAAATATTTTTCCAGCAAACGATGAAACATTTTCAAAGTTTCTAACACAAAATGAAAACAATTATTTCTCTCTCTTCCTGACCTACTTTTACTTTTTAACGTATTTGAACACTTTCCTGTAATTAACAGAATTTTCTACAGCATCAATTTAGTTTGAATCTAGTTATTTGTCTGCTTCCATTTTGGTTTACTTGTTTGTTTCAATAGCTAATACAGTCACATAATATGCAATTCAAAAGGTAATACAAAGGTAAACTCTCCCTGCTGTCCCAGAGCCACCCATGTCCCCTCCTAGAAGACAACCACTGTTACCAGTTTCTTGTGTATCCTTGTAGAAACCATCTGTCCTGTTTTCATTTTGAAATCAGATGCACCACTAAAAACCTAAACTGCTACACAATTCATGATATCATTCTCTTCAAATTGTCTTATTAAAGCTGGACCAGGTCTGGCCACAGTAAGAGTAAACAAGGAAGTGGAGGGTTGCGACAGAATAACAGGCCTATCTGCAGGGCCACACTTGGTCTTGTACAGAGGTGAGTTTTCTTCCCATTGCCTTCAGTTATTCTCGCTGTCTGGAGACCACATGTTTTCCTCCTGACTAAAAGAAATGAGAGAGAACCAAAGAGTGGAAGGATAAAGGAGGAGGGTCAGGAAAGCAGAAGCTTCAAGGTACCATGCCAAGTGCTGTGGTGGTGACGGGGCAGGACACAGTGGCAGCAGGACAGCAGGGATGAGCAGAAGAGCATTTCAAGGTAGTGAGGGACACAGACATGTAAATAACAAACTCTAACCAACATCTAACACAGGTAAGGTGAAGTAAGGGCTAAATAAAGGTACAAGCAGTATGCTGTTGGAATGTAGAAGGAGAAGGAGAATGGAGGGAGGGACTTTATAAATTAGCCCTGGGCTGGTTAAGCACGTCTGACAAGCTTCTTCTCAGAGTGCACACATTTTCCCTTACTCATGAAAACCTAGAGCTGGGAGAATGCCAGACCAGTGTGCTGAAGCTCAGTCAGTAAGGAAGTCTTTTGGAACCAACATGGCAAGGAAAAAACTAAGGACCTTGCATACACACACAAAAAGAGGAATAACAATAAAAGCCCTCCTGCAGCTCACATCTGGTCTTTAGTTGTGAATCACAGAAAAAAATGAGCATTTTCACAAGCTTTACTATTAAGTTAAAGTCAGGGCTGCCAGGCATTGCTCAACTCCAGGGGGTGCCATTCACATTTCTGTCCCTGGAATTATGCAGTGCACAATCAGCATAGCCATACATGGCAACCCTGCTAGGGCAAACGTCCGATTTTTGACTAATACTTTCTACATTTCCCTATCACTAAACTTTTACTTGGGATATAGGGTATTCTTTTTGGCTAATATTCCCTATGACAAGAAAAAACAAACATTTGGAATGTTATGAATTTATTTTCTTAAAAACTCAAGGTTGTTGAGTATAAACTGCAGCAAAATTATGCTACAGACTATGGCTAGATTATATAGCTAAAGTATGACATACTATACATATTTTC
>NW_012145634.1:807479-811101 GCF_000956105.1 Propithecus coquereli
GGTTGGAGTTCCTTGGAAAAAAGACACTACATAAATATAAAGTAGTATTAATATTTAGGCTTAGTCCACAATGTGAGACCTGGTTTCTTTGGCTCATGAGGTCATCAGCAGTTTTGTAAAATGTGCTCAAACACCCACAGAGGAGCCTTGTTAGCTTCCTCATAAGTGGACTGTAAAGCTAATCTGACCCACCTGGTTGGAGAAGTCACAGAGGCCATTCTCCCTTTTCATGGTCTCTGAGAGGATACAGATGGAGAGTGGTGACTCCCTAAGGGAGTGAGATGTGGCCAAGAGAGCACTTCAACAGCCTTTAGGGCTTCCAAGGAATGCAGTGGGAGTTTGGGTATGTTTTGGCTTAGAATTAAACAAAAGTCTAATCAGATCATATCTTGATTTAAGGAAAAGGCTAAATTTGCCTCTCAGACAAAGAAAATTTAGAACAAGAGTAGGAATGAGAAAGCTACTACTTGGAATGGTTAGTTTAAATGTTGAAAGGATTTGGAGGCAAACTTGAAGATTTTTGTCCTGGGAAAGTTGTAGTCTCCAGGAGTCTTGCCTCTTGACAGCAATGTCCTGACTCCTCATCAGTGCTTCAGCTCTGTGAAAAGGTTATCAAGGGCGATCTTGCAGACGTTAAAAGTTCTAAAGTTCCAAGGCACAATCAATTCAATGTAGACATTGCCTTGCAAAATCTTGTGGTATAACTGAATGACAGTAATGTTAATGTGATTAAATATTTGCATTTCTCAGTTTTAAAACATAAAATTAACTTTGATCCCAAGGGCATCAGGCATCAGAAACCACCCTCTTGAAAATATAAGGTTCATGAACTTATCATTAATCATTATCACTCAAAATAGTGATTTTGAAACTGTGTCCATAATACCAGAGCATTTGAACAAAACATGAAAAAATATGAAGGAATCTTTCTTTTTTACGTGGTTGTTTTGTTGCCCCATGGATTTAAGGTAGGCATTCTTTCAGAAATGATTTGGTTCCTTGTCCATTGATTGCTGTTTAGGGCAAAGGGAACAGAAATGTTATAGCCATCTTAACTCACAGTCAAATCTACCCTAAGGAAAAAGCATTTTCTAAATAAAATATTGACCTTAGTTCTTCTTCCTCTTCCCAACAGCACAGTCCTAAAGTCAGGATTAGGTGTGGCAGAGCAAGGTAGGCATCTTCATGGAGGGGACTCAGAGCCTGAGCAAGGTGAGGAGGGCAGCCACACGGAGAGCAAGCATGGCTTGAGCAGTCAGAGCCCAGATGGAGTAAGGAGGGCATCACAAGTGCAGGTGACACACAGTGGGATGTCAGAGCCTGAGCAGAGTGAGGAGGGCATTTATGTGGGGAAAAGGCCTAGGGCAGAGTGTCAAAGCTTGAGCAGGGTGAGGAGGCAGTCTGGGGAGGAGAGTCAGAGTCCTAGAGGTGTGAGATGGGTATATACATGTGTGCGGGGAAGGTGGTCAACATGGGAGTTCGGTTACATTTGAGGGAACTGATCAAATGAGTAAATATGTTAAGGATAATGGGAGCCAGGTTTCTCACTGATGGAGAAAGAAATTACAAATAAGAAAGTAAGAAAACTAGAATGACCTCTATAGTATTAGATTATAATTGGCGGTATAGAAGTAAACTCATGGATTTTCATACAGAGACATGACTATAGCTGTTTATGTGTATATGTGTGTGTATGTCTACATACTTATATTCTCTAGCTCTGCTCACTGAAGATACCACTAAAAAATCAGGGGTCCTCAGAGAAATGGCTGATTCCAGGACTGAAACAGGGAAAGTACAAGATGAGTCTGGAACAGCTTGTTGTGGCAGAATGTAAGGAAGTGCTCAAAGAATTAGAGGGACATGTCAAAGAACACAGAAGCCAACTTCAAGGGGTTCCCACTAGCAAATCTTAGAGAACGTGAACATTAAAACAAATAATAACAGTAATAGATAAAATAAGGACTCATGAGTCCATACTGATATAAATAAATAATGAATAAATGGAAAGTTTGCATACGATCAGGATAATTTACATAGTTTCAAAGTATTTTCCTATAAACTACTTAATAATTGCAAAGTGAAAAAAGAGTAACTTAACAGTAGAGAAGGCTGGCAGATAACACCTTAATCAAATGACCAAATAAATATAATCAGTAATGGGACAAATCAAAATAATGTGCCACTTGAAGGATGTAATGATTACTCAGCACTACTTCTAACTTCTGTCGTATTCTTTAAAAAGATTCATGCCCTGAAAGCCAGGTGTGATGGCATGCACCCGTAGTCCTAACTATTTGGAAGGCTGAGGTGGGAGGATCACTTGAGCCCAGGAGTTTGAGGCTAGCCTGCGCAATGATTCAGCCTGGGCAACACAGCAAGACCCTATCTCTAAAAAAAAAGAAAGAAAGAATGCATACTCTGGATCTCTAATCAGACAAACACAAATGGAAGGACATTCTACAAAATAACCAGCTTATTCTGTTAAAACATGTCAAGGTCATGAAAGTCAAGAAACAACTGAGGACCTATTCCAAGCTAAAGGAGGTTAAAGAAATTTAACAACTCAATGCAACATGTGCTTCTGACCTGGATCCTTTTGCTATCATGGATATTATCGGGACAATTGGCAAAACTTGAATGGAATCTGAGGGTTAAATGATAGTAAAGTGTCAAAATTAATTTCCCAGTTTTGATGGTTGTATTGTAATTATCTAGGAGAAAGTCCTTGTTTCTAGGAATTGCATACTACAGTATTCAGGAATGACGAAGGAAGACGTTCAGAAAAAACATGATTTGTGCTGTATTTGCAGCTTTTCTGTAAGCTTATTTCAGAATAAAAATAAACATATAAAATATTGATTTTAGAAAAAAGTTTTTTTCTGTTGACATATTATATATATTTTACTGACAAATATTGTTGAAATGGAAGACACTTACTCTTTTCTAACCTATGTGGTGACCATTCTGAAATATGTCTACATGTAAGTGAGGTGTCAATAAAGTTGGCTTATTCTATTAATAGAAATGAAAAGAAAAGCCAGAGAAACTAGAGATGAGGAAATAAGGGGAAATGAAAGAAGGTAAGGTCAGAGCCTTTGGCTGGAGTAGATCAGGTATGGCCTAAAAGTCAGAGCTTGTTGAAGTGACATGAATTGATTCACATCTTTAAAGATGATTTATGTCAAATAAACTGTGCAAAGGCAAAAATGAAAGCAGGGAGACCACTGTAGAGGTATTGTTTGCTTGGGCTAGAGTAGCAGTAGTGAGATAGTGAGAAGTGGTCACATTTGAAATATATTTTGGATGTAAAGTCACTGGACTTGCTGATAGACTGGATGTGGGTCATTTTTATTTTATTTTATTTTTAAAATTTATCTATCGATTGATCTATTTATTTAGAGACAGGATCTCACTCTGTCGCCCAGGCTGGAGTGCAGTGGCACGATCATAGCTCACTGCAGCCTAGAACTCCTGGGCTCAAGCAATCTCCCTGCCTGAGCCTCCCAAAGTGCTGGGATTGCAGGCATGAGCCACCATGCCCATCAGATGTAAATTATGAGGAAGAAGAACTAACGATGATTCCTAGGGTTTTGGCTGGAGAAAGTAGGTAAATGATAGC
>NW_012145634.1:822586-823942 GCF_000956105.1 Propithecus coquereli
GTTTTCTTCTTTTTTATTGCTAGATATTATTCATTGTACAAAGATACCATAATTTGCTGATTCTTCAGCCTACTGATGGACATGTGGGTTGACTCCAGTGGGAACTGTTATGAATAAAGTTGCTATGAACATTCGTGTACAAGTATTTTTGTGATTGTATGTTTTCATTTCCCTTGCGTAAATGCCTAGGAGTGAAAATTGCTAGATCATATAGGAAATGTATGTTTAACTTTATAGGAAATTGATAAAATATTTTCCAAAGTAGTTGTACCATTCTACACACCCACTAGCAACGTATGAGAACCCCCAAAACTTTACATCCTTGACAACACTTGGTAATGTCAGTATTTTTAATTTTGGTCATTCTAGTGATGTATACTAGTATATCATTTTGATTTTAATTTACATTTCCCTGATGACTAATGACACTGAACATCTTTTTCATGAACTTATTTAGTCATTGATACATATTTTTTGTGAGGTGTCTTCAAATTCTTGACATTTCAATAAATGAGGTTGTCTTGTTAGAATTGTGAATGTTCATTATATAATCTAGATACAAATTCTCTCCCAGTTTTTGGCTTGCCTTTTCATTTTCTTAACAATGTCTTTGGGAGGGAAGTTTTTAATTTTAATGAAGTCCAATTTATCAGTATTTTTTCTTTTATAGTTAGTGCTTTTAGGGAATGGCCTAAGAAGTTTTTGCTGAAAGTTTTATCCTGTGTTTCCTTCCAGAAGTTTTATAGTTTTAGTTCTTATATTTAGGTCTTTAATGTATTTTGAGCTAAACTTGTGTACAGTGTGAGGTAAGAATTGAGGTTCCTTTTTTCCCATATGGATATCTAGTTGTTCCAGTATCATTGGTTGAAAAGACTATCTTTTACCTTATATGTGTGGATCTACTTCTGAACACTTCATTCTATTCTATTGATCTATATGTCTAGCCTTACTGCAATGTCACCCTATTTTGTTTGTTGTACTTTTATAGTCTTGAAATCTGATACAGTAAGTTCTATAACTTTGTTCTTTTTCAAAAATTTTATGACTTTTCTAGGTACTGTGCATTTCCACTTAAATTTTAGAATCAACTTGTCAATTTCTACAAACAAAAACAAAAACAAAACAAAACACTGCGAAGTTTTGACTAGGATCGCACTGAATGTTTAGATCAATTTGGGGAGCACTGCCATCTTAATGTAATGCGCTTGAATCATCCTGAAACCCCTCGGTCTGTGGAAAAATTGTCTTCCATGAAACTGTTCCCTGGTGCCAAAAAGGTTGGGGACCACTGGTCTAAATCAACCATACCTAATAGACATCTATAGAACGCTAAACCCAACAACAGCAGAATACACA
>NW_012145634.1:823992-824558 GCF_000956105.1 Propithecus coquereli
ATTTATTTATTTTTAAGTTTTTTTTCCTAATGACACATTTTTCAGAAGCAATGAAATTTCAGAAGCCAGAAAGCAGATGGAAGAGACATAACTAAGGTAGCAGACCTGAAAAACCTAAACCAGCAGTGGATCAAACCAAGGACCAACCAAACATACATCATTCTAAGGAACTTCCAGCATTAGGTACTTTTGAAAGAGAGGATAAAGAGGGTGGGTAGAGAAGCTAAAACAAGGAAGACCTACTGGAAGACATTTGTGAAGCAGTTGGAATCCTGAGATCCCCACCCCAACTATGTAGACCACAGATGTTCTTCCTCTCCCACCCTTGCATAAAATCAGAGGTTTATTGTCTAGAGAGGATGATAAAAAGTCTTTGGATAATGGAATAGAAAGCACAGCTGATGCAGGGTTTTGGTACTGGAGTCAGAGAATTAAGTGGAAGTATGCATACTGAATGCAGAGATCCTCGGCCCTCTATCTCTATTGGGGTCCCAAAACCCTGGCGACCAGCCTAGATTTTGAGGAAACAGACCAAGAGGAAAGATTTTAAATACAGATTTTTTTTT
>NW_012145634.1:826808-830850 GCF_000956105.1 Propithecus coquereli
CCTAAAGCAATCCTCCACCTTGGCCTCCCAAAGTGCTGGGATTACAGACATGATCCACTGCACCAGGCCTGTCTAATATGTTTTTAAAGGCTACATAGTACTTCCTGTTATTGTTCTACCAAAATTTATTGAACCAATTCTTCATTGAAGGACATTTAAGTTGTTTCCAATTTGGGACAATTATCAACAGGACTTTAATAATTAACACTGTGCATCACTGCTTTTTAAAATTCAACTGCAATGAGACAAAATTTATATGCAATAAAATGTACAAAAATGTACCTATTTTAAGTGTATACTTCTTTGTCCTTTGATAAATGTATATATATCCTTGTAACCACTACCACAATCAAGATACAGAACATTTTATCACCCTAAAAAGTTCCCTTATGCCCCTTTGCACTAAATCCCTCTCCCTCAAACAAACACTGATTTGTTTCCTCTCATTATAGACGTAGTTTGCCTCTTCTGGAATTTTATGTAAATGAAATTATATTAATACAATATTTACTCTTTTTGTGTCTGACTTTTTTCTGACCTTTATTATTTATTTTAAGAGCTAGAGATCAGATGACTTTTAAAAATTCATTCACATTTTTGCATGTATTTGTTTTCTTCTTTTTTATTGCTAGATATTATTCATTGTACAAAGATACCATAATTTGCTGATTCTTCAGCCTACTGATGGACATGTGGGTTGACTCCAGTTGGAACTGTTATGAATAAAGTTGCTATGAACATTCGTGTACAAGTATTTTTGTGATTGTATGTTTTCATTTCCCTTGCGTAAATGTCTAGGAGTGAAAATTGCTAGATCATATAGGAAGTGTACGTTCAACTTTATAGGAAATTGATAAAATATTTTCCAAAGTAGTTGTACCATTCTACACACCCACTAGCAATGTATGAGAACCCCCAAAACTTTACATCCTTGACAACACTTGGTAATGTCAGTATTTTTAATTTTGGTCATTCTAGTGATGTATACTAGTATAACATTTTGATTTTAATTTGCATTTCCCTGATGACTAATGACACTGAACATCTTTTTCATGAACTTATTTAGCCATTGATACATATTTTTTGTGAGGTGTCTTCAAATTCTTGACATTTCAAAAAATGAGGTTGTCTTGTTAGAATTGTGAATGTTCATTGTATAGTCTGGATACAAATTCTCTCCCAGTTTTTGGCTTGCCTTTTCATTTTCTTAACAATGTCTTTGGGAGGGAAGTTTTTAATTTTAATGAAGTCCAATTTATCAGTATTTCTTATTTTATAGTTAGTGCTTTTAGGGAATGGCCTAAGAAGTTTTTGCTGAAAGTTTTATCCTGTGTTTCCTTCCAGAAGTTTTATAGTTTTAGTTCTTATATTTAGGTCTTTAATTTATTTTGAGCTAAACTTGTGTACAGTGTGAGGTAAGAATTGAGGTTCCTTTTTTCCCATATGGATATCTAGTTGTTCCAGTATCATTGGTTGAAAAGACTATCTTTTACCTTATATGTGTGGATCTACTTCTGAACACTTCATTCTATTCTATTGATCTATATGTCTAGCCTTACTGCAATGTCACCCTATTTTGTTTGTTGTACTTTTATAGTCTTGAAATCTGATACAGTAAGTTCTATAACTTTGTTCTTTTTCAAAAATTTTATGACTTTTCTAGGTACTGTGCATTTCCACTTAAATTTTAGAATCAACTTGTCAATTTCTACAAACAAAAACAAAAACAAAACAAAACACTGCGAAGTTTTGACTAGGATCGCACTGAATGTTTAGATCAATTTGGGGAGCACTGCCATCTTAATGTAATGCGCTTGAATCATCCTGAAACCCCTCGGTCTGTGGAAAAATTGTCTTCCATGAAACTGTTCCCTGGTGCCAAAAAGGTTGGGGACCACTGGTCTAAATCAACCATACCTAATAGACATCTATAGAACGCTAAACCCAACAACAGCAGAATACACATTCTTTCAAGTGTACGTGAACATTCTCCAGCATAACCCATATGTTAGGATACAAAATAAACCTCAATAAATTTAAAAGGATAGAAATAATAAAAAGGATGTTCTCTGTCCTCACTGGAATGAAATAAAAACCAATAACAGAATGAAAATTGGGAAACTCAAAAATATGTGGAAATTAAACAACATACTCCTAAATAACCCATCGGCCAAAGAATACATCAAAAGGGAAATCAGAAAATATTTTGAGATAAATGAAAATGAAGACACAACATAAGAAAATATAACACTACTAAAGCAGTGCTTAGAGGGAAATTTATAACTGTAAATGACTATATTAAGAAAGAAGATCTCAAAAAACCTAACCTTCTACCTTAAGACACTGAAAGAAGTGCAAACTAAACCTAAAACAAGCACAAGGAAGGAAATAAAGATCAGAGTGGAAATTTATTAAATGGAGAATAGAAAAACGATAGAGAAAACTGATGAGTCCAAAAGCTAGCTCTTTGAAAGACTGACAATCTTTAGCCAAGTTGACCAAGAAAATAAGAGAGAATACTAAACTTACTAGAAGAAGACATGAAAGGAAAGACATTACTACCTTGTAGACCTTATAGAAATAAAAAGCATAATAAAGGAATACTATGAAAAATTACAACAATAAATTAGATAACTTAGATGAAATGGAAGTTTCCTAAATTACACAAACTACCAAAACTGACTCAAGAAGAAATAGAAAATCAGAAAAGATCTATAACAAGTGAAGACACTGAATTATTAATTTTTAAAACCACCACAAAGAAAAGCCCAGCTGCAGATAGCTTCACCTCTGAATTTTACCAAACATTTAAGGAAGAACACCAACTTTTCACAAACTCTTCCAAAAAGTAGAATAGTAAACACTCTTCAACTCATTTTATGAAACTGGTGTTACCCTGACACCAAAACCAAAGATATCACAAGAAAACCACAGATCAAGAGTTTAGGAGGGAGGCAGAGCAAGATGGCCAAATAAAAACCTCCAGCAATTGTCCCTCTGCACAAACACCAAATTCAACAACTATCCATGCGACAAGCACCTTCAGAAGAACCAAAAATCAGATGAGTGATCACAGTACCTGGTTTTTTTTTTTTTTACACAGAATCTTGCTCTGTTGCCAAGGCTAGAGTACCATGGTGTCAGCCTAGCTCACATCAACCTCAAACTCCTGGGCTAAAGCGATCCTCCTGCCTCAGCCTCCCGATTAGGTGGGACTACAGGCACGTGCCACCACACCCAGCTATTTATTTCTATTTTTTGGTAGAGACAGGGTCTTGCTCTTGCTCAGGCTGGTCTCAAATTCCTGACCTCAAATGATCCTCCTGCCTCAGCCTCCCAGAGTGCTAGGACTACAGGCATAAGACACTGCACCCAGCCCACAGTACCTGGTTTTAACATTATATCAAGGAAAGAGGCACTGAAAAGGGCAGAAAAGACAGTCTTGCATTGCCTACACTACGCTTCCCTGATCCCTTGGCAGTGCCTCACTAGTGCACCCAGTGGAGATAGAGGGAATCTATGTGCCTGGGGGAGGGAGAGTGAAGTGATTGTGGGACTTTGCATTGAAACTCAGGGCTGCCCTGGCACAGGGGAACACAGCACAAGGCAGAATTTTGCCGGTGCCCACAGAGGGATCATTTAGACCAGCCTGGCCAGAGAGAAATCCTCCACCCCCAAACTCGAGTTTTAGCTAGTCCCATCACCAGCTGACAAAAAGCAGCCTGGGGCCTGGACTAAATCTAAAAGGCAGTCAGGCCACAAAGGCTGTAGTCCATGGGCAATTCCTGTTGCTGTGCTGGCTCTGAGCCAGTGGACTTGGGGTGCACACGACCCAGTGAGACACCAGCGATCACAGCCAAACCAGTGCTTGTATCACCCCAAATTCCCAACTATAGGCGGTGCAGCTCAGGAAGTCTTATTTCACTTGGGGAAAGGAAAGGGAAAACTCCAGAGGACTTAGTTTTGCAACTTGGGTACCAGCTCAGCCACAGTAAAATAAAGTATCAAGCAGACTCCAGAAGCCTCTGAGTCCAGGCCTCAG
>NW_012145634.1:842085-843144 GCF_000956105.1 Propithecus coquereli
ATTAGGTGGGACTACAGGAGTGTGCCACCACACCCGGCTATTTATTTCTATTTTTTGGTAGAGACAGGGTCTCGCTCTTGCTCAGGCTGGTCTCAAACTCCTGACCTCAAATGATCCTCCTGCCTCAGCCTCCCAGAGTCCTAGGACTACAGGCATAAGACACCGCACCCAGCCCACAGTACCTGGTTTTAACATTATATCAAGGAAAGAGGCACTGAAAAGGGCAGAAAAGACAGTCTTGCATTGCCTACACTACGCTTCCCTGATCCCTTGGCAGTGCCTCACTAGTGCACCCAGTGGAGATAGAGAGAATCTATGTGCCTGAGGGAGGGAAAATGAAGTGATTGTGGGACTTTGCATTGAAACTCAGGGCTGCCCTGGCACAGGAGAACACAGCACAAGGCAGAATTTTGCCGGTGCCCACAGAGGGATCATTTAGACCAGCCCGGCCAGAGAGAAATCCTCCACCCCAAAACTCGAGTCTTAGCTAGTCCCATCACCAGCTGACAAAAAGCAGCCTGGGACCTGGACTAAATCTAAAAGGCAGTCAGGCCACAAAGGCTGTAGTCCATGGGCAATTCCTGTTGCTGTGCTGGCTCTGAGCCAGTGGACTTGGGGTGCACACGACCCACTGAGACACCAGCGATCACAGCCAAGCCAGTGCTTGTAACACCCCAAACCCCCAACTATAGGCGGTGCAGCTCAGGAAGTCTTATTTCACTTGGGGAAAGGAAAGGGAAAACTCCAGAGGACTTAGTTTTGCAACTTGGGTACCAGCTCAGCCACAGTAAAATAAAGTATCAAGCAGACTCCAGAAGCCTCTGAGTCCAGGCCTCAGTTCCTGGAAGGCATTTCTAGACCCATCCTGGGCACTGAAGGAAAGGACCCAGTCCTGGTAGGATTCACCACCTACTGAATAAAGAGCTAGGCTTTGAATAAACATCAGAGGTAGCCAGGCAACAGTCACCATGGGCTTTGGGTGAGACCGGGTTGGCTTTAGGTGTGACCTGGAGCTGGTTGCCACAGGGAGTGCCCACTTCACTCCTGCCCCAACTCTAG
>NW_012145634.1:843194-843501 GCF_000956105.1 Propithecus coquereli
CCCTGGTGCCAAAAAGGTTGGGGACCACTGGTCTAAATCAACCATACCTAATAGACATCTATAGAACGCTAAACCCAACAACAGCAGAATACACATTCTTTCAAGTGTACGTGAACATTCTCCAGCATAACCCATATGTTAGGATACAAAATAAACCTCAATAAATTTAAAAGGATAGAAATAATAAAAAGTATGTTCTCTGTCCTCACTGGAATGAAATAAAAACCAATAACAGAATGAAAATTGGGAAACTCAAAAATATGTGGAAATTAAACAACATACTCCTAAATAACCCATCGGCCAAAGA
>NW_012145634.1:844104-848663 GCF_000956105.1 Propithecus coquereli
CCCAGTGCTGATATAGCTACAGTGACCAAAGACTTAGATCACAACACTCAATTCACTTTGAATATCTGGAAAGCCTTCTCAAGAAGGACAGGTTCGACCAAGTTCAGACTGCAAAGTAAAATAAACACCTAGCTCTTTAATGCCCAGACATCGATGAACATCCACAAGCATCAAGAATACCCAGGAAAACATGACCTCACCAAACAAACTAAATAAGGTACCAGTGACTAATCCTGGAGCCATCGAGATATGTGACCTTTCAAACGAAGAATTCAAAATAGCTCTCCTGAAGAAGCTCATTGAAGTTCAAGACAATACAGAGAAGGAATTCAGAAGCCTATCAGAGAAATATAACAAAGAGATTGAAATAATAATAATAATAAAAAGCTAAGCAGAAATTCTGGAGCTTAAGAATTCAATTGACAGGCTGGGCATGGAGGTTCATGCCTGTAATCCTAGCACTCTGGGAAGCTGAGGCAGGAGGATTGCTTGAGCTCAGGAGTTTGAAACCAGCCCAAGCAAGAGCAAGACCCCATCTCCATTAAAAACAGAAAAATTAACCGGGGGTGGTGGTGCATGCCTGTAGTCCCAGCTACTCGGGAGACTGAGGCAAAAGGATCACTTGAACCAGGAGTTTGAGGTTGCAGTGAGCTACGATGGTGCAACTGTACTCTAGTTGGGATGACAGAGTGAGACTCTGTCTCAAAAAGAAAAAAAAAAGAATTCAATTGACAAACTGAGAAATGCATGAGAGTCTCTTAACAGCAGAATTGATCAAGCAGAAGAAAAAAATCAGTGAGCTTGAAGACAGGCTATTTGAAAATACAGTCAGAAGAAAGAAAGAAAAAAGAAGAAAAAAGAATGAAGCATGCCTACAAGATCTAGAAAATAGCATCAAAAGGGCAAATCAAAGCATTATTGGCTATAAAGAGATAGACTGGGGTGGAAGGTTTATTTAAAGAAATAATAACAGGGAACTTTCCAAACCTAGAGAAAGATATCAATATTCAGGTATAAGAAGGTCCTAGAACACCAAGCAGATTTAACTCAAAAAAGACTACCTCAAGGCATTTGATAATCAAGCCCCCAGAGGTCATGAATAAAGAAAAGGTCCAAAGGGAAAAGAAAAAGCAAACAAGAGCCAATAAACACACTGCACCTGTAAAGACACACATAGACTGAAAATAAAGGGATGGAAAAAGGTATTCCATGCAAATGGAAACCAAAAAAGGACAGGAGTAGCTATACTTCTATCAGATAAAATAGGTTTCAAGACAAAAACTGTAAAAAGAGACAAGGAAGATCATTACATAATGATAAAGGGGTCAATTCAGCAAGAGAATATAATAATTATAAATATATACGCACCCAACACTGGAATACTCAGATATATAAAGCAAACATTATCAGAGCTAAAGAGAGAGATAGATCCCAAATACAATAATCACTGGAGACCTCAACACCCTACTTTCAGCATTGGACAGATCATCCAGACAGAAAATCCACAAAGAAACATTGGCCTTAACCTGCACTATAGACCAAATGGACCTAACAGATATTTACAGAACGTTTCATCCAACAGCCGCAGAATACATATCCTTCTCCTTAGCTCATGGATCATTCTCAAGGATAGACCATATGTTAGCCCACAAAAGAAGTCTTAAGAAATTCAAAAAAATTGAAATCATATCAAATATTTTCTCTGGCCACAATGGAACTAGAAATCAATAACAAGAGGAACATTGGAAAATATATAAACAATGGAAATTAAACAATGTGCTCCTGAATGACCAATGGTCAATGAACAGATTCAGAAGGAAATTTAAAATTTCCTTCAAACAAATGAAAATGAAAACACAACATATCAAAACCTATGGGATACAGAAAAAGCAGTAATGAGAGGAATGTTTAGAGCAGTCAGTGCCTACATCAAAAAAGTAGAAAAGCTTCAAATAAACAACCTAATGATGCATCTCAAAGAACTAGAAAAACAAGAGGAAACTAAACCCAAAGTTAGTAGAAAAAAAGAAATAATAAAGATCAAAGCAGAAATAAATGAAATTGAAACAAAAAAATACAAAGATCAACAAAACAAAGAGTTGTTTTTTTGAAAAGATAAGCAAAATTGACATACATTTAGCTAGACTAAGAAAAAAGAGAGAAGACCCAAATATTAATAAATAAAATCAGGGATGAAAAAGGAGACAGTACAACTGATACTGCAGAAATCCAAAGGATCATGGAGACTACCATGAGCGTTATATGCCAATAAACTGGAAAACTAGAAGAAATGGATAAATTCCTAGACACATACAACCTATCAAGATTGAACCAGGAAGAAATCCAAAATCTGAATAAATCAATAACAAGTAATGAGATTGAAGCAGTAAGAAAAAGTCTCCCATCAAAGAAAAACCCAAGGCCTGATGGCTTAACTACTGAATTCTATCAAGCATTCAAAAGAAGAAATAATACTAATCCTACTTAAACTATTTCAAAAAATCAAGGAGGAAATACTCCCAAACTCATTCTACGAGGTCTGTATCACCTTGGTATCAAAACCAGACAGAGATACAACAAAAAAAGAAAACTATAGGCCAATATCTCTGATAAACACTGATGCAAAATCCTCAAGAAAATACTAGCAAATTGAATTCAACAATACATTAAAATGATTATTCATCATAATCAAGTGGGAGTCATCACAGATATGCAAGGATGGTTCAATATACACAAATCAATCGATGTGACACATCATTTCAACAGAATGAAGGATGAAAACCATATGATCATTTCAGTTGATGCTGAAAAAGCACTGGATAAAATTCAACATCCCTTCATGATAAAAAAAAAAAACTCTCAAAAAACTGACTACAGAAGGAACTTCAACACGATAAAAGCCATATATGACAGGCCACAGTGAGTATCATACTGAATAGGGAAAAACTGAAAGCCTTTCCTCTAAGATCTCGAACAAGACAAGGATGCCCACTTTCACCACTGTTATTCAACATAGTACTGGAAGTTCTAACTAGAGCAATCAGACAAGAGAAAGAAATAAAGAGCATCCAAATTAGAATGGGAGAAGTCAAATTATCCTTGTTTACAGACAATAGGATCTTTTTATAGAGAAACCTAAAGACTCCACAAAAAACCTATTAGAACTAATTAACAAATTCAGTAAAAAGTTGCAGGATACAAAACTAACATACAAAAATTAGTAGAGTTTCTACTTGCCAACAGTAAACAATCTGAAAAAGAAACCAAGGAAGTTATCCCACTTACGATAGCTGCAAATAAAATAAAATACCTAGGAATGAACTTAACCAAAAAGTACTATAAAAGATCTCTATAATGAAAACTATAAAACACTGATGAAATAAATTGAAGAGGACAGAAAAAAATGTAAAGAGCAAAATTAGACAAATGGGATCACATCAAGCTAAAAAGCTTCTGCACAGCAAAGGAAACAATCAACAAAGGGAAGAGACAACCCACAGAATGGGAGATGATATTTGAAAACTACCTGTCTGACAAGGGATTAGTAATTAGAATATACAAGGAGCTCTAACAACTTGATAGGAAAAAAACCAAATAATCTGATTAAAAAATGGGCAAAGGATCTGAATAGCCATTTCTCAAAAGAAGACATACAAATGGCGAACAAGTATATGATAAAATGCTCAACATCATTAGTCATCACAGAAATACCAATCAAAACTACAATGAGATATTATCTCACCACAGTTAAAATGGCTTTTATAAAAAAGGCAATAACGAATGCTGACGAGGATGCGGAGAAAGGGGGAACCCTTGTACACTGTTGGTGGGAATGTAAATTAGTGCAACTCCTATGGACAACAGTATGGAGGTTGCTCAAAAAGCTAAAAATAGAACTATCATACAATCCAGCAATTCCACTGCTGGGTATATATCCAAAAGAGGAGAATTTAGGATACTGAAAAGATATCTGTACTCCCATTTTATTGCAGCACTATTCACAATAGCCAAGATTTGGAATCAACCTAAGTGTCCATCAACAGATGAATGGATAAAGAAATTGTGGTACATAAACAGTGGAATATTATATAGACATGAAAAATAATCAAATCCTGCCATTTGCAACAACATGGATGGAACTGGAGAACATTATTATGGCAAGTGAAATAAGCCAAGCACAGAAAGACAAACCTTGCGTGGTCTCACTTATATGTGGGAGCTAAATATTAAAAACAATTGGTCTCGTGGAGACAAAGTAGAATGATGGTTACCAGAAGCTGTGAAGGATAGCAGGGAGGTGGGGATAAAGTGGGGATGGTTAATGAGTGCTAAATATAGTTAGATAGAATGAACAGTATTTGATAGCACAACAAAATGACTATAATAATAATGTTAGGGTATACTTTAAAATAACTAAAACAGTGGAATTGGAATGTTCCTAACACAAAGAAATGATATCCAACACCCGAAGTGTTGGATACCTCAATTATCCTGATTTGATGAATTCACATTGTATGCCTATATTAAAACATCACATGTACCTTATAAAGATATACAAC
>NW_012145634.1:849903-850568 GCF_000956105.1 Propithecus coquereli
AAAATCCTCAAGAAAATACTAGCAAACTGAATTCAACAATACATTAAAATGATTATTCATCGTGATCAAGTGGGATTCATCACAGGGATGCAAGGATGGTTCAATATACACAAATCAATTGATGTGACACATCATTTCAACAGAATGAAGGACGAAAACCATATGATCATTTCAGCTGATGCTGAAAAAGCACTGGATAAAATTCAACATCCCTTCGTGATAAAAAAAAAAAACCTCTCAAAAAACTGACTACAGAAGGAACTTCAACACGATAAAAGCCATATATGACAGGCCACAGTGAGTATCATACTGAATAGGGAAAAACTGAAAGCCTTTCCTCTAAGATCTTGAACAAGACAAGGATGCCCACTTTCACCACTGTTATTCAACATAGTACTGGAAGTTCTAACTAGAGCAATCAGACAAGAGAAAGAAATAAAGAGCATTCAAATTAGAATGGGAGAAGTCAAATTATCCTTGTTTACAGACAATAGGATCTTTCATATAGAGAAACCTAAAGACTCCACAAAAAACCTATTAGAACTAATCAACAAATTCAGTAAAAAGTTTCAGGATACAAAATTAACATACAAAAATTAGTAGAGTTTCTACTTGCCAACAGTAAACAATCTGAAAAAGAAACCAAGAAAGTTATCCCACTTACA
>NW_012145634.1:850618-850914 GCF_000956105.1 Propithecus coquereli
ATACCTCAATTATCCTGATTTGATGAATTCACATTGTATGCCTGTATCAAAACATCACACGTACCTTATAAAGATATACAACTATTATGTATCCATAATAATTAAAAATTTTTAATAAAGAAAAAACCCTATAGATCAATATCTCTTATGTATTGGACACAAAAATTGTCAACAAAATACTAGCAAAACAAATCTAGTAACATAAAAAATATATATACACACTATGACCAAGTGAAATTTATCCCAAGAATGCAAGCTTGGTTTAATATCTGAAAATAAGTTAAGGTAAAATATTA
>NW_012145634.1:854121-854394 GCF_000956105.1 Propithecus coquereli
TGATGTCTTAGCTCTCAATTTTGAGATCCTAATATAAATACTAAAAGAATTACTCTCCCTATGATGCCTAGATTTGTTATAAGCATAATTTCATCTGTGTACCAATAGATAATTTAGCTTCAAATGGAAAACTAAAAGCACATATAACAGTATTAGAAAAATCAGCCAAATGAATATAGTTCTAGGTAATTGAGCAACATTATCATTATATTTTTTTCCAATGTGCAGTTGAATAAATCTCAATAAAGTCATGTTGAAAAAAATCTGAGTTTA
>NW_012145634.1:854519-855456 GCF_000956105.1 Propithecus coquereli
GCTTTACTTAAAGTTCACTGATTTAAATGTTAACTTCATCCAATACCACCCTCCAAGTTGAAACATCAAATTAACACTCCCAGTAAGGTTGCAGAATACAAAATCAATATATAAAATTCAATTGCATTTCTATATACTTGCAATTAATAAAAATGACAATGAAATTTTAAAATTCTATTCACAATAGTAACAAAAGAATAAAACACTTAGGAATAAATTGAACAAAATAGGTACAAAACTTATACTCTAAAAACTACAAAAAATTGCTGTAAGAAATTAAAGAAAAATCCAGATAAATGGTAGAAAATATTTGTAGATCATATATCTGATAAAGAATCATACTGAGAATATATTAAAAAAACTCTTATGTCTCAGTAATAAAAGGACAAATAACCCAATTTAAAAATGGGCAAAGCATCTGAATAAACATTTCTCCAAGGAAGATATATAAATGGACAAGAAGCACATGAAAAGACGCTTGACACTGTTAGTCATCAGAAAAATGCAAATGAAAACCGCAGTGAGATACCACTTACTTCACACCTACTAGGATGGCCAGAATCAAAAAGTGAGACAATACCAAGTGTTGTTAAGGATGTAGAGAAATTGTAACTCTTATACACTGATATTGGGAATAGAAAGTCATGTAACCACTTTGGAAGACAGTTTTGGAGTTCTTCAGATAATCAAACATAGAGTTACCATATGACCCAGTAATTCCACTCCTAGTTATATACTCAAGAAAATTGAAAACAGATGTTCAAAAAGAACTTGCACACAAATGTTTATAGCAGCACTATTCGTAATAGCCAAAAGGTGAAAACAATCCAAATGTCCATCATTGATGAATGATCTGTACAATGGACCATTATTCAGCCACAAAAGGGATGAAGTACTGATATATGCTTTATGGATGAACCTTGAAGACATAATGCTA
>NW_012145634.1:855506-856924 GCF_000956105.1 Propithecus coquereli
CCTGAGCAAAAAGAACAAAATTGGAGAATCACATTACCTGACTTCAAATTATACTAGAGAGCTGTAGTAACCAAAGCAGTATGGTACTGGCATAAAATCAGACATACGAACCAATGGAACAGACTAGGGTACCCAGAAATAAATCCATACATCTATAGTGAACTTATCTTTGACAAAGGTGCCAAGAACATACAGTGGGGTATGTACAGTCTCTTCAATAAATGGTGCTGGGAAAACTGGATATCCATACGCAGAAGAATGAAACTAGACCCTTATCTCTCACCATGTACAAAAACCAAATCAAAATGGATTAAAGACTTAAATCTAAGACCTGAAACTAAGAAACTAAAAGGAAAACATTGGGGAAGCATTGGTCTGGGCAAGGACTTCTTGAGTAATATAACCTCAAAGCACAGGCAACCAAAGCAAAATTAGACAAATGGGATCACATCAAGCTAAAAAGCTTCTGCACAGCAAAGGAAACAATCAACAAAGGGAAAAGACAACCCACAGAACGGGAGATGATATTTGCAAACTACCTGTCTGACAAGGGATTAATAATTAGAATATATAAGGAGCTCTAACAACTTGATAGGAAAAAAACCAAATAATCTGATTAAAAAATGGGGAAAGGATCTGAATAGCCATTTCTCAAAAGAAGACATACAAATGGTGAACAAGTATATGATAAAATGCTCAACATCATTAGTCATCACAGCAATACAAATCAAAACTACAATGAGATATTATCTCACCACAGTTAAAATGGCTTTTATAAAAAAGACAGGCAATAACAAATGCTGACAAGGATGCGGAGAAAGGGGAACCCTTGTACACTGTTGGTGGGAATGTAAATTAGTGCAACTCCTATGAACAATAGTATGGAGGTTGATCAAAAACTAAAAACAGAACTACCATACGATCCAGCAATCCCACTGCTGGGTATATATCCAAAAGAAGAGAATTTAGGATACTGAAAAGATATCTGTACTCCCATTTTATTGCAGCACTATTCACAATAGCCAAGATTTGGAATCAACCTATGTCCATCAACAGATGAATGGATAAAGAAATTGTGGTACATAAACAGTGGAATATTATATAGACATGACAAATAATCAAATCCTGTCATTTGCAACAACATGGATGGAACTGGAGAACATTATTATGACAAGTGAAATAAGCCAAGCACAGAAAGACAAATCTTGCGTGGTCTCACTTATATGTGGCAGCTAAATATTAAAAACAATTGGTCTCATGGAGACAAAGTAGAATGATGGTTACCAGAAGCTGTGAAGGATAGCAGGGAGGTGGGGATAAAGTGGGGATGGTTAATGAGTGCTAAATATAGTTAGATAGAATGAACAGTATTTGATAGCACAACAAAATGACTATAATAATAATGTTAGGGTATACTT
>NW_012145634.1:860094-861761 GCF_000956105.1 Propithecus coquereli
TTCTAAATGAGTGAATTCTATGGTATGTGAATTATATCTCTGTTATGCATGCTGTTCTACTGCTAAGGTGGAACCTTTCTGGAGTCTCTACTGAATGTTCCAGATGTTCAACAAGGTCTCTCCATCTGACTGGTCATTATGTGAACATCTCCCCCTCCTGTGAGAGCTCTGGGAATTTTTAGCTTACAGTTGTAGTTTTCTTTGTCCAACTTTGTGAAGTTTCAACCCACATCTGAAAAGCTGAACATTAAACCAAAGACATCAATGAGCCTTTATGCTGATTTCCGGAACTCTTTCTCTGCATAGCTCTTTCCCCCCGATACTCTGTCCTCAACTGCCTCAGCCTCCCTAAATGCCAATCTCTTTCCTCAATCCAGCAAGACGGCCATGCTGTATGTATTTGGGTTCTCCCTCCCTGCACCAGTGGTCTGGAAGGTGCCTCCTGGAAGAAAGTCAGGGCAATTTTGAGGCTCATCTCATTTTTCTTCTATCAAGGATCACATTCCTGCATTGCCTGTTGTCCAATGTCTGACTGAAAACAGCTACTTCATATATTTTGCCCAGTTTACTAGTTGTTTACAACAGGAGGGCAACTCTGGTACGTTATTCTTTCGTGACTGAAAGTGGAATTTGATCATTCTACTACTGGTTTTTACCTCTCTTGTGAGATTTCTCACATTCTCTCCTACATGGGTGAATGTATGTTTTAATGGATTAGTATGAGCTTTGGAGCCACACAGACCTAAGTTCAAATATTGATTCTGAGGCTTTCTAGTCAGGCAACCTTGAGCATGCTTGAAACTTCTGTTTCTCCAGCTATAAAATGTTATGCAAAGGTGTTGCTGGGATTAATTGAGGTCATATGTATATAAAAGCCCTTTGTGAGCACTTAATAAATGGTGGCTATTCTTATTATTCATATAACAGCTGCTATTTGTTTATGCTTCACTTCTCCTAATCAGTCTTGAATCAGGGATTTGGCCTATTTTTCTTTGTGTACACTATCTTCGTATGGTGACTCAAGCACGGTAGGCTTCAATATAAATGTGTTGACTAAATAAATGCTGATCACTTATCATTGATTAGGATACCTTAGAATATTATTCTAAACTTTTTTCACAATGAACTTCATCTATCCTTGTTTAAATGTCAAAACAGTGCCCTAAGCTATAATGCTTGTTTGTTAACAATTTGGTTAACAAAGCAGGAAGAGCCCTCCATCATGCAGGAAAAAGCACATCTGAGGTGGTCCCTTGGTATCCCTAGGGGATTGATTCCAGGACACACTTACCCCCAACCCCACAGACACCAAAATCCACAGATGCTCAACTCCCCTATATAAAATGGCATACTACTGGCATATAACCCATGCACATTCTCCCATATACTCTATTTTTTTCCTTTTCTTTCATGATGTTAGCTGTATACTTTAAATCATCTCTGCAATACCTAATACAATGTGAATGCTATGTAAATAGCTGTTATACTGTATTATTTAGGGAATAATGACCAAAAAAAAGTCTGTACATGTTCAGTAAAAACACAACCACCTTTTTTAAAAAAAATAGTTTCAATCCACAGTTTGGTGAATCCTAGATTTTGGAACCCTTGGATATGGAGGGCCCACTGTTGTTCTAGCTTTGCTTTACCGCTGTCCAAAAGACTGG
>NW_012145634.1:864651-865574 GCF_000956105.1 Propithecus coquereli
ACAATTATTGAATAATTTCAACTATTGGTAGAAATTTTATTATATTTGTCTTTCTGCAACTGAGATAAGAAATAACCTGAAAAAGACAATTATATTAAAATCTTCATATTTTCAATTTTACAACAGTCTCACAAGAAGATTGTGTTAAATCCCTTCTTTACTATGGATCATTAGTGGGAAGGCAGTATAAGCTGTTTGATTGAGATTTTGTAAACTTTCTATTTTAATAAAAAAATTTATGATTTTCAAATGTTTTTAAAATCTCTGAGTTAGAGGATACCAAAAGTAAAGAAGTTTCAGCAAAGCCATGTAGGATACAGGAAAAGTATGGAAAGCTCAGTATTGGAATTGTAAATCACAAAGACAGAATTTCGAATGCTACCATATTATACTTTCCAACTTGCCTAGAATGTCCTCTGCCTTAATCTCTGCCAATCAAAATATGATTCATCCATAAAATCACCAATTCAGTGAAACTTTCCCACATGGTGCCAGTTTATCCTTATTTCTGTATCCTAAGAGCATAGACTTTGGAGTCCAACTGCCTTGGTTTGAATTCTGGCTCTCTGCTACTTATCCACTATGTATGAAGCCTTGGGCTAATTTCTCTGTCTCAGTTTCGTTACTTGTAAAATCAAGATAGTAATACTATCTACCTCATAAAATATCTGGGAAGATTGAAAGTGATAACACACTGAAAGCTGTGGAAACAGTGCTCAAAATTGTTAGTTAATATTAGGTTATCAAGTATGAAATGTCCAATTTACTTAAGTACTAAGTTTGACAGTTGATATCTCTGATATTTCACTTTGACACTTCTTGTTTTATTCTGATTGTGAAGGTACATCCTCATTCTTTCAAATGCACAGTTTGGCTTGTGTTTATCTTGTAAAAAATTTTTAGAGCAATTTTTGTGAAACCAT
>NW_012145634.1:876849-877991 GCF_000956105.1 Propithecus coquereli
ATTGAGATTTTGTAAACTTTCCATTTTAATAAAAAAAATTATGATTTTCAAATGTTTTTTAAAATCTCTGAGTTAGAGGATACCAAAAGTAAAGAAGTTTCAGCAAAGCCATGTAGGATACAGGAAAGGTATGGAAAGCTCAGTTTTGGAATTCTAAATCACAAAGACAGAATTTCAATGCTACCATATTATACTTTCCAACTTGCCTAGAATGTCCTCTGCCTTAATCTGTGCCAATCAAAATATGATTCATCCATAAAATCACCAATTCGGTGAAACCTTCCCACATGGTGCCAGTTTATCCTTATTTCTGTATCCTAAGAGCATAGACTTTGGAGTCCAACTGCCTTGGTTTGAATTCTGGCTCTGCTACTTATTCACTATGTATGAAGCCTTGGGCTAATTGGGCTCAATTTCTCTGTCTCAGTTTCCTTACTTGTAAAACCAAGATAGTAATACTAGCTACCTCATAAAATATCTGGGAAGATTAAAAGTGATAACACACTTAAAGCTGTGAAAACAGTGCTCAAAATTGTTAGTTAATATTATTAGGTTATCAAGTATGAAATGTCCAATTTACTTAAGTACTAATTTCGACAGTTGATATCTCTGATATTTCACTTTGACACTTCTTGTTTTATTCTGATTGTGAAGGTACATCCTCATTCTTTCAAATGCACAGTTTGGCTTGTGTTTATCTTGTAAAAAATTTTTAGAGCAATTTTTGTGAAACCATAGATAAGTCAAAAATTCATATTATTTTCAAATATGAGTTCTGTTGTGGAACCAATGCTGCACAGACAGCGTGATATATCAATGAAGTGTTTGGGAAGGATGTGACTAATGAATACACAGTACATCGATGGCTTGCTAAGTTCCGTTCTGATGATTTTAATCTTGAAAATGAGCCACGTGGGTGACCTGAAACTAAGGTGGATAATGATAAGCTGAAAGCTGTAGTGGAAGGGAATCCATCTCAACCTATGCATGAATTAGCAGCAAGGTTTGATGTTACTATTTCAACAATATTGGACCATTTGTAACAAATCAGCAAGGTAAAGAAGCTGGATAGACGAGTTCCACATGAATTAAACAAGCATCAGCAGAGAAATCGTCTGGAAGCTTGCCTTTCTTAGCTGTCA
>NW_012145634.1:878041-878946 GCF_000956105.1 Propithecus coquereli
TATTTCACTGGTTTTAGTGTAGTAATAACATTGCATTATATTGTTACTGGCATCCTTTTTTTTTAACCAAACAGAACATTCTCAGTCTTACTCTTTTTCTTAAACAAAAGTTATTTATTTTAATGCTAGAATTTAATAACAGTAACATCCAGTGTTTCTATCCCAAGATTACTCACTGTGCTTGACTCTTCTTCTGCTATAATATGTATTAATACTCTTTTTTTAATGTAAGTGAAACATATACAGATTATCAGTGTGGCTCTTCCCACTCACAATAGGAAGGAAATAATTCTCTGATATGTTACAGAATGATTCATACAAAAAAACGAAATGACTTACAAGACTGATAGGAAAGTCAACTAACTTTCATTCCTCTTTGTATGGTTAACAGAGAATAACTATTATTTTCTGTATGCAAAAACAGGAAAACAAAATTGAAAAAGACTTCCTATTTGACAAAAAGAAACATAATGAAAAGGATTATAGCTCCATGATGAAGAAAGAATTATGTGTGGTTTTTAAGGCTGAATATTTTCTGTAGATAATGTGTCTCCTCCAATGTTTTCAATAATCAACCCCACTTCCAAGAATCTGAGATATTCTTGCTAACACTACATTGTATCAGAGAAGGCATATATGCTTCATGAGATGTGATGCTATGAAAATCATCAGACTGTACCTCAAAAAAATGCAAAACTTCAGTTCAAAGTTTAGTAGAAGAAAATATGTTCTGAATGAAAAGACTCTTGTTTTAAATCTACTAGGTGGAATACAAAGCAATTCTAAGGAATTCAGAAAAGATATTTCTAGTCCACACTTAAATGCAGCCATTTACTTTGGCACCAATATCCTTTACATTCTGATTTCTTAAAAACAAATCATTTGCACTTTACTGAAATGTGTTA
>NW_012145634.1:890776-891885 GCF_000956105.1 Propithecus coquereli
AAAAAATCTCTTCTGTTTCTCTAGTTATTTCCCCTTTTTAGAGAAAAACACAAACAGTACATGTCTGTAACTTTGAAGTAGATAAAAATGTCTTAAGCAGTACCAAAAACTGTTGACTATAACTGAAAAGATTGATAAATTGGAATATATTAAAATTGAGATCTTTGTTCATAAAACACCTCATTAAGAGAGTAAAAAGGCAACTTAAAGTTGAAGAAGATATTCACAATACATATATCTGACAAAGTACTTACATGCAGAATATATATGTAGAACTCCTACAAAACAATAAGAATGAAAGACAACCCAAGGGAAAAAAAATGGCACACACTTCCAAGAGTTAACCTCACAAAAGAAGATATTCAACATGGCCAATAAACATATGAAAAGGTGCTCCCCTACATTAGTCATGGGGGAAATGCAAATTAAAACCACAGTGACATACCACTGCACATCCACCAGGATGGAAAATGCCAAGGGTTGGTGAGGATGTGAAGTAACCACAACTCTCATACATTGCCAAATGGGAGTGTAAATTGGCACAAATACTTTGGAAACTATTTTGCAGTATCTATTAAAGCTAAATGTACACATTCCCTTTGATCCAGAAATTCTACTCCCAGTAATTCTATTCTCACCAGAATTGTGTACATATATCACTAAAACATATTCCAAAATGTTCAGAGCAGAATTATTCATACTGGTCAAAAATTAGGAATTATCCAAATGCACATCAACAGTAGAATGGATAAATAAATTGTGAGAATGGTCTACAGCAACATGTAAAAATAGGATAAATTTCACAACCTAATGTTGACTGAGAAAATAGTTCATACTCTATGATTCCACTTCTGTAAAATAAATAGAAGAAGCTAATTTATGCTAATAGAAGTCTAGATAGCAATTTTATTGTTGAGTAGAATGGTGACTGCAAAGTAAGATTGGGTTTCTAAGGGGCTGGTAGTATTCTGTTTCTTGATCTGACTGCTGATTTCACATGTTTATTCAGTAAGGCTGGGACAAGGGTAAGTTAAGCAAGATACCCTGGGAGCCAAATTTAAGGAGGCTCTCACTCTTGGCACCTGAGATCTTCCTTAAAATGTGTTTCC
>NW_012145634.1:891935-893176 GCF_000956105.1 Propithecus coquereli
AATGGTGTCTGTTTGGTGGTCCAGCACTGGTATTATCCACTACAGCTTCATGAAACCTGGTCAATCAATTACAGGAGATGTCTACTGCAACCAACTGGACGAAATGATGAGGATGCTTGAGATTAAGCAGCCAAGATACAGATAGGACAATCCTCTTACAAGACAACACTCAACCACATGTCGCACAAACAACGCTGCTCAAACTACATAGGCCGGATTTGTAAACTCTCTGTCATCCACCATATTCACCAGACCTTGCACCAACTGACTACTACTTCTTCCAGGCTTTGGACGACTTCTTGCAAGGAAAAACATTCAATTCTCAATAAGCTGTGGAAAACGCCTTTCGCAATTCATCGCCACTCACTTTCCAGGCTTCTTCGCTGCTGGAATAAACAAGCTACTTTTAAGATGGCAAAACTGTGTCGATAGTTTAGGTGCATACTTTGATTAGTTGTACTGCTTCTTGTTTGAGATATAATAAACTAAACTTTTGGTTCGAAATCGAACATTTCAGATTTAATGACCTAATATTATTTCTACCATTCATACACTCTCTCTATATGAATATTATTTCTCACGATATTATGTAGGTGTTATCTCTTCAGCCACAGTTTTCAAGGGCACAAGCTATATCTTAAACATCTTTGTTTTCCTCATAGTGCTTAGTAGGGCATTATTCTCTTAACAGGAATTCAAAAAATATCCCAGAGAATCTTAGCATGAAAGAGATCTCAGAGGCCAATCTAGTTCAATCTTTCCCCTAAATCATTATTTTCTTTTGCAACGCCCTAGAGACAATCGTCTATACTCTATCTTGAATACAAGTATATATTTTTACATGAGCACAGCTGATGACAAGGAGTTCACTACTTCACAAGGCAACCAGATTTATTAAGTAGGTGTCATTGTGAAAATCTATGCTGAGAAGGTAGAAAAGCGGGAAGCTTCTGAAAAAATGACTTGGTCATACTCATTCAAGAGCTATATACATTTTCAAGCTCTGTAAATTTCCCTCCTGAAACTATACCCATAGAAAGTAAGAAAAAAATGCTTTCACATGTACAAAGGTATTTATTATGACATTATTTAAAATAGCATATTCAGGAATGAACCTAAATGTTTAAAAGTAGGCAAATAGGAGAGAACCTAAATAAAACAAAGTCAGTAAAATTTAAAAATATGAAGATTAAGGGCCAGGCGCGGTGGCTCACGCCTGTAATCCTAGCTCTCTGGCAGGC
>NW_012145634.1:895676-896048 GCF_000956105.1 Propithecus coquereli
CTGGGACAAGGGTAAGTTAAGCAAGATACCCTGGGAGCCAAATTTAAGGAGGCTCTCACTCTTGGCACCTGAGATCTTCCTTAAAATGTGTTTCCGTAGGTACTTTGCTTGCCTCACCCTCATTCCAGCCCTAGTGTTCAGTTGGTTTGTGAATATTTACTGAACTGTATCATTATGATACAGTTTTTGTGTATGTATAGTATACTTGAATTTTAAAATGCTAACAGAGTCTGTTCTACGTCATACCACAAATAAAAATAAACTCCAAGTGGTTAAAAAACTAAATATGAAAAGAAAAACTTTAAAATTTTGAAATAAAATGTAAGAGAATACATTAATGACCTCAGGTAGAGAAGGATTTCTTAAGAATAT
>NW_012145634.1:898017-900655 GCF_000956105.1 Propithecus coquereli
ACTGGCTTTCTTAATATCTTCACTCTTTGTCCCACTTCCAAAGCTTGCGCTACTCCTATAACCACATAGAAAAACAGCATACTTCTTAATCACATACAACATTGACAATCTATTCCAAAAGGAACAAAATTTTTGACTATATGATCAAATAAATATAAATTAAACATCAGAATATTTTGAGGCTATTTTTTAGAATGTAAATAAGGAGAACAATTATACTTTTTGCAAGGTATATACAAAAGATTTCTCTTAAGTAGCCAACACCCTTAAGGCATTTAAAGTATGACCTTATTTTTTAAAATCTGATTTACAAATAACCACATTCCACAATAGTGAGAACAATGGATATGGAATCAGGTTACTTGGCATCTAATATTGGCTCTGATGCTAATTAGCTAAGTGACCTCGGTCAAGTCACTTAGACACACTCTAGGTCAGTTAGCCCATTTGTGAGATAAGCTTACAGACATTTCTACAGCTCTCCAAGCAACAAATCAAAAACCAGCTCTTGGCCTGTCTACCATCTGATTATCTTTCAAAAGTATCCCCTCCTCACTCTTGTATGGATTACCATAGTGGTAATCTAATTATTCTTCCTGCTTTCCTTCTTGTCCACACTGCAAAATATACTCCACATCACTGCCAAAATAATATTCCTAATAGGAAAATGTACTCATGTCACCTTCTTGCTTAAAATTCTTCTATTACATCCATCACCTTCCAATCAAATTCAACGGTGGTGTGTGTGCAATGCCTTTCATGAAAAGTCACACCCTCACCTCCACCCTCAACTGTAGCTACTACCCAGTTTCCTCTCACCCACATGCATTTGCGTGTGCTGTTCACTTTGCTTATATTGTGCTTTTCCACTTCTCTTCCTGACTCTCTCAAATTCATCCTTTAATATCTAGCTCATGTGCCACCTCTTCAAGGAAGTCTTTCCCGATAATCTCCTCACCTTACCCTCAGGATAACTGTCTCCCTCTAGATTGTTAAGTGGCTACATCTTTCATCTCCACAGTACAGAGTTTGGTGCCAGCTACTCAATAAACATTTTTGAATTAATGAATGAACAAGTTGGACTAAATTACTTTCCAATTCTAAACCTTTTTTATTTCTCCCCAAAGTTTTCTTCCCCAATTAGCCTTACATGTGCATCATTTCCAGGAAGGACCATGACTGCAATATGTTTCACAGTACATTGCACATAGTAAACACTCAATACTGAAAAATAATCCTAAGTAATTGAACTGTTGGGTTTTTCCCAACTGATCTTTGGAGGCAGTGTGAATTTATAAAGCAAACCTTTACTAAGTGAATATATTAGCTCCTTTTCCAATTTTGAGCAACTTAAAGTTTTGTCTACCAGGAGTTAACCAATTTGACCGTAGGTAACCAGAGTGAAGGGCTATAGCCATGTAACTCACGGGATCCTCTAGGATCCATCCGTGAAATCATATTCAGGACTCCCATGTAAACAAATGCCGGTCTTTGGTTTCTAGGAAATTAGTAATATGCACTACCTTCTCTCCTCCTTAGTATGTAAAAGATTTGGCCATTTCTGTTTTACTGCTTACCTCTTGGCATATGTGCTTTCAAAACAAAAGAGATTTATCTGGTCATCAGTAGTACTTATGGTTGAGCTTTGCAGAGTAAAAGGCAACCATTTTATGTCAGAAAAAAATGTATAAAAAGTGCTGTATAAGCTGTAAATGTTATACATATGTTAGCTAATGATGAATAATATTTAATTCCGATTTTTGGAACTGACGTTCTCTTCAGATCTTAGTGCTGTCTGTAGGTTTTACAAATGCGAGGATAATTAAGGAAGTGAATCTTGGAGAGAAATCCTCATGCTCACAGTAAATGATGAGAGTTAGGCCACATTTCTCTTCAGGGTCATTCCTTTCAGGGGCACCCATGCCCCTTATCTGCAGCCCTCTACTACCCAGGGCTTCTCACCATCCCCGCACCTTCCACTACTGTGCCATTTCATCGGTAACACTCAGCACTCTATGCCTCCTGGCTGATCTCAATCCAAAAGCTACTGGGAGAACAATAAATGTTGCTCCAGAATAAAACATCTCCATCTGCACTGGGGACCTTCTGAAGCAAACATTCTTGTCTTTGCTATTTAACCCATTAGTATACCTAAAATGTGGAATTTTAGACTTGTTAGGAAAAGGCAGTGCTTTCCAGTCTTTTCCATACAGGGACACACATAAAAAATGATATTTGTATGATATACTGGGGTAAGCAGATGACAATATTTGTGTATGTAGCCAAACAGCCCAGGGGTTTTATCTACCTCAGGCCCAGTCTGGCTACATTGAGGGTGGAGACAATCAATATCTTGGCATAGCAATTGAGAAACTTCAGATTAACGACTAGACAGAGGCTTATGGACTTCTTCAATCAACACCACGTAGAAGCCTTATTGATGTAATTTCTACTGCTGTGCTGCCCACCATTACCTCCACTCCCACCAGCTTAGTCCATGGGTTTCAGAAATTTAAACAATTATTACAGCCCCTTTTTATTATAGTGGTTTTTACAGGGTTTGTGGGGAAATTACAAAAGAAGTGTAAGACCTTTTGCTGGCCTCAAGAAACTTAGGTTTACCTTAATCCTATTTCTC
>NW_012145634.1:901951-908374 GCF_000956105.1 Propithecus coquereli
TTAATAAAAAAAAACAATACAGAGGGGAAGAAGCGGAAGCCATGAGAGGCATTAAGAGGCTACTGCAGTAATTCAAGGAAGACTATAACGGCAATAGGAAAATTAGAAGAATTAGAAAACAAACCAGGAGCTACAATATTAAGTCTTATTTTTTCAATCCTGCACTAAAAACTAGATAATACAGTTATCTGCTCTCCTTACTGTTAAGAAAGCTAGAAATAAAGAGGGATAAATTTCCTCATAAGAGACATACTCCACTGAAAATAAAATGATTGTCTTAGGCCAGCTGCTGTGGCTCACGCCTGCCATCCCAACATTCTAGAGGCTGAGGCGAGAGAATTGCTTGAGGTTAGGAGTTTGAAAACAGCCTGAGCAAGAGGGAGACCTACATCTCTACAAAAAATAGAAAAAAATATCTGGGTATGGTGGCACACTCCTGTAGTCCCAGCAACCTGGGAGGCTGAGGCAGGAGGATCTCTTGAGCCCAGGAGTTTGAGGTTGCTGTGAGCTATGATGATGCCACTACACTCTACCCGGGACATCAGAGCCAGACTGTCTCAAAAAAAAAAAAATTGTCTCGTAGTTAAAGTAAATGTTTGGCCCAAATATGTCATGCAGTTTGTCCACAGAGCCGGAGAAGGTGTTAAAAGACGGTTACAGGATATGAGCTTAAATCAGAACACAAAAAATGCCCCTCATTCATCTGGTTCAGTATTTGATCCTTGACAATGTGAGAATGAGAATGTTAGATCGATCAGAAAAGGTCTCACTGTTCCTGTTACTTTAAGATTTAGTCTCCCAGCTCTGTTGATCTTAAACCTTAACATATAACTTAATCACAAGTGATCAAGTCCTGGGAAAATTGGCTCATGCTGCCTAAACTCTAAGGAGACTGATATGTAATGGAGTTAATTTTAAGAGAAAAGTATTTTTCTAATAGTCGACTTGAGACTATTGACTTGAGAATCAAAGTTCACAAGGCTGCTTTGTGAATATAATAGGAGAGACAAGTGAGATTAGAGGTGCCTGCAGGTGCCTACAGCAACAGGGTCACTCCAGATAGGCTAGATACACAGCGTCCTCTCTTAGCCAATGCTGGGTTGTAATTGCCCTGTGAAGCAAACTGCCTATTCTTCCTGCCTGCCTGCCTGCCCATGTTTCTCGATCAACTCTAGCTTCTTTAATCCTCTGAGCTATCTTTTATTTTTTTAATTGTGTCAAGAATAGATACTTTAGTATTAATAGTTGATAATTTTATTTACACTTTATTATTTGATCCTTGAAGCAACTAATAAAAGAGTTAAGTTTATAATTGTTTTATGCTAATCCTTAATAACTTCAATCTGACTCTAGTTTATTAAGGAAAGTATATTTAAGCAGGCACTAATGACTAGGCTCTTCTTAACACCTCACAAGATGCTTTTTAGACCAATGTGTTGCATAATAAAGATGAACCTTTAAACAACTCATCAACAGTTTCTATTAATCATATTAAATACATTCACTGAGACCAAAGCAACAGCAACATATGCAGCCTTTCCATCTTCCTCCACATTTCAATCCATTAGTAAGATGTTTCAGGTTTATATCCAAAGAGAATAGCAAATCCATCTGGTATTTATTCTCTATTCTATAGCCAAAACCAGTTTTTGGGGGAAAAAAAAAAAAAAAAAAATTTAGATTATTAAGTATGAAATGTCCCATTTCCTTAAGTACTAAATTTGACAGTTGATATCTTTGACATTTCTTGTTTTATTTTGATTGTGAAGGTATCTCCTGTCTTTCAAATGTATGTTGTGGCTTGTGATCATCTTTCAAATTTTTTTTAGAGCAATTTTTGTGAAACCATGGATAAGTCAAAAATTTGTATTATTTTCAAATACGAGTTCCATCGTAGAACCAATGCACCGCAGACAGCTTGATGTATCTATCAGCAAAGTGTTTGGGAAGGATGTAGCTAATGAATGCACAGTATGTCAACGGTTTGAGAAGTTCTGTTCTGGTGATTGTAATCTTGATAATGAACCACATGGGAGACCTGAGACCAAGGTGGATAACGATGAACTGAAAGCTGTAGTGGAAGCAAATCCATCTCAACCTATGCGTGAGTTAGCAGCAAGGTTTGACGTTACTATTCCAACAATATTGGACCATTTGAAACAAATCGGCAAGGTAAAGAAGCTGGATAGATGGGTTCCGCATGAATTAAACAAGTGTCAGCAGAGAAATCATCTGGAAGCTTGCCTTTCTTTGCTGTCAAGACATAAAGGCGAACCATTTCTACACCATTTTGTTATGTGTGATGAAAAATGGATTCTTTTTGACAATCACAAGTGTTAGGTTAGGCACAATGGCTGGGTAAAGATGAAGTGCCAAAACACAGTCCAAAACCAAATATTCATCAAAAAAGCTAATTGTGTCTGTTTGGTGCTCTAGCACTGGTATCATCCACTACAGTTTCATGAAACCTGGTCAATTGATTACAGTGCATGTCTACTGCAACCAGTTGGATGAAATGTTGAGGATGCTTGCTATTAAGCACCTGAGATTGATCAATAGAGACAGGCCAATCCTCTTGCAAGACAACGCTTGACCATATGCTGCACAAACAATGCTACTCAAACTACAGGGGCTGGATTTGGAAACTCTCTGTCATCCACCGTATTCACCAGACCTTGCACCAACTGACTACCACTTCTTCCAGGCTTTGGACCACTTCTTGCAAGGAAAAATTTTCAATTCTCAACAAGCTGTGGAAAATGCCTTTTGTGATTTCATCACCACTCACTCTCCAGGCTTCTTCACCGCTGGCATAAACAAGCGACCGCTAAGATGGCAAAACTGTGTTGACAGTTCAGGTGCATACTCTGATTAACTGTACTGCTTCTAGTTTGAGATATAATAATTAAAATAGGACATTTCATATTTAATGACTTAATACAAATCAGACCATGTCACTCCTTTGCTTAAAAACCTCCAATGCCTTCCCACTGCTCTTAGAATAAAATCCAAAATTTAACTTAATCTACAAGGCCCTATTCATCTGTCCCCTGCCTACCTCTCTGGCCATATCTCTAACCACTTTCCCCCTTGCACACATGGCACCTTTTCTGCCCATAAACACCCAAGATTCTTTCCTGCCTTAGGGCCTTTGCACAGCTGTAATCTGAAACATGCTGTCTCCAGTTGGTAAGAATAATAATATTCGGGCACTGCCCTAAATGCTTTATATCAGTTCATTCTCATGTAGCCAACACTCTGAAATAGGTATTATTATTCTCATTATTGATAAAGCTAGTAGGTGGTAGAGCTGGGATTTGACTTCAGCACCTGGGAAGTTAATTACTGTGTTACTCAGCCTGTCACATACCGTTCCTCACAGACCTGCATAGGCTGACTCCTTCAGGTCATTCAGTCTCAGCTCAAACAGTGGCCCCTCAGTTATATTGGGACTGCCCAATATAACCCAGCCATCCAATCCCTCCTTCTCCATACTCTACCTCAGCACTCTCCAGCACACCACCTTTTAAAATTTTCATCATAGCATTATATCTGAAACTATTTGTACTAATTTTTATTTACTTATTTATTGTTTATCCTCCGTCATAGGAATATAAGCTTCTAGAGAGCAGCAACCTTTTCTATCCCATTCGCTACTGTGTTTTTTTACCTTGAACAGTGCTAGGCACATAAAAGGAACCCAATTAATATTTGTTGAATGAATAAATACGCAGCCAGGATAGAGTTCATACTCAATTAAGATTTCATCCTACAAAGATTTTTTTTTTTTAAACAAAGTCTCTAAAAGTATATCGTGGCTAGAAACAGGGGCAATGTATAGTTCAGTTCCTGAAGCAGTCTATTAAAAGTGAATGTTAGGCTGGGTGCGGTGGCTCATGTCTATAATCCTAGCACTTTGGGAGGCCAAGGTGGGAGGATCACTTGAGCCTAGAAGCTAGAGATCAGCCTGGACAACACAGTGAGACCTCATCTCTACAAAAAGTTAAAAAATTGACCACCTCCATTAGGCACAAAGGAATAGACGGTGAAACAGTAAGATTTATGTCCTCGCAATATTCATATGTAGTAATTATTTTTGATCTAGCATGCATTAATTTGTATAAATCTTTCTTTAACATATTTACATTTTGGCATCCATATCTTATGAATACCTCCCACGCATTTGGTAGTATGTGCCTATAGAAAAGCTACACTATCACTCTTCACTACTTTAGTTACTTTTGCTGTTTCATCTCTTTTTTTTTTAAAGAGAGGAGGGTCTCACTATGTCGCCCAGGCTGGTCTCAAACTCCTGAGCTCAAGCCATCCTCTCACCTCAGGCTCCTCAGTAGCTGAGACTACCGGGGTGCTCCACCATGCCTGGCAATGTTGGTTCATCTCTTTCATGAGATGGAGCAACCAGAAAAAAAATTCAAGTGCAAAAGCACCACAACTTTGTGCAATGCCAAAAACTCTATTGGCCTTCTGAACTACGGAAGCACACTTGTTTGATTTAAGGCAGACATTCTCAACTGTTGTACCATGATATACTCTTCACAAGAGTACTCCAAATTTTAATTCACATATAAAGTGTATTTTTGCTTCAGGTAAATATTAACATTATTATTTTTTGTGCAATTTTGTTTAGGAAACAATATACTTGTAGGCACATGACTCAAGAAACATGGCACAATATCAGATAAATGCCAAAATCTATGTTTATGTGAGAATGTTTTGTAAGTATATAAGAGAATGAGATCAGGGAGGTAAAGAGTTGTATCAGTAACTTGATGCTGGGCACCAACCATAAAACAATGTAACCTTGTGGACGCTTTTTAGGCACTATGAACATTGCTATACCATAGTAGTAGTTGCTCTGTACTTATTGCTGACTTGTTTCATGTTCTTTGGAGTCTTTTAAGACCTTTCAGCATGGTACTGAATTTTTTAGTAATCAAAATTGTGCCATGAACACATAGAGGTTAAGGATCACTACTAAAGGGAACGATCTGTAAACATTCAAAATATTTGTTCATGGGTGATAAATGATAGCTCAGAACTTATCATATAATAAGCTTTTTGTTTCCTAACTTCATTATTATATATATCTACATCAAAAGTAATTTAACAGTTTTCTTCCCACTCTATAATATTTTTCTGTAGATAAGTTCAAATTGCTCAGGATTTCACTACTCCCAAAACCAGTGGTTTCAAACTAGGAGTTCTGCATGCATAAGAAAACATGAAAAACACTGCACTATGAAAATTACAAGTTATTAACAATTTATCAGGGAGTTTTAGTGTGGGAAACTTCCCCTCAAACCTACTGGGAAAAAAAAGTATTTTGAAACTAAACAAGTAGCAAAGATAAAAAGACCGAACTAGTTTGGGCATTGTGGAATTGTTACCACCTATATGCAACAGTTTTCTTTCCCCTTGCTTGAAAAGCTATATGTTATCATGCAAAGAAAGAATATTAACAGCTAAAAACAATTTAGTGTTCAATACCACCAGTTAAGCTAAATCCATAGGTTTAGAAAAGTTGGCCTTGAGGATGAGTAGGATTCACTAAGCAGAGAGAAGAAATCTAGAGAGAGAAGTAAAGAGGTAAAGCTCTGAAAATCTATGAAAATGTCAAAAAGAGAGTATTTAGTAGGCAAAAAAAAGTTTGGAATTATGCCATATCTCATTTATTTTCCCAAAAGGCCATAACTGAAAGGATTCAGAAACAATTAAAATAAATAATAAAATGTGGTCTTATACATTATACATTAAGAGAGTCTTAATGTTAACTAGTTAGGAAATAGGATCAGTTCTACTCAATGCTTTTTTCCCTCTGATACCCCTAGATAGTTTTTGAAAATCTCATGATAAAGGATTGGTCAAGTTTATGATAAAATATACTGAAAGAGTTCACTATGAGTTCCTCTGCTCATACAGTAGTCTAATAACATAATCTAGATAGCCTCAACTCAGGTAAACATACTTAAATATAATATACATATACTGCCCACCTATATGTGTGTCTTCTTACCTCAGGTTCCTTGGGATTTGTGTAAAGCTGTTTAAGGAAAAATAAGCAGCATTTACTTTCTGAAACTTAATAGATTATTCCTCATAGAATATATTTTTTCTATATAAAGAGTTTGATTTTTTATCTATTAATTGAGTATTGACATATATTTCAAGCTAGAGATAGGATATGCTTTTATTTTGTAAACAAATCTATAGAATATTCTATGAACACTGAATAAAAGGAAATTGACAATATGGTATTTATAATTACTAAGACTGAGCTACAAATAAACTCTAAATAATTTGTTATAGTTTGAAATTTTTAAATAAATCACATATTTAAGACTCTCAATGGTATCTTCTCATTTTCTACTCTTAAATACATACATCATGATATACCCAGAGGTA
>NW_012145634.1:910894-911167 GCF_000956105.1 Propithecus coquereli
ATCGTTCTCTTCAACAGAACATCTTTCATTACCTCTAGATACTCGAATTTGGTTTTACTCAAACCACTTTTAAAACATTATGTCTTACTAGCTACAAGATTACCTGAAAAAGGTTGTAAAATATTAACAACTGAAAAATAATATAAATACTATTTACTTAAGAGTCTAAGTCATGGTGGGGCACAGTGGCTCACGCCTGTAATCTTAGCACTCTGCGAGGCTGAGACAGGAGGATCACTTGAGCCCAGGAGTTTGAGGCTGCACTGAGCTATG
>NW_012145634.1:912103-913895 GCF_000956105.1 Propithecus coquereli
TCCAGATAATTTCCTTCTATTTTTAGCAGAGATGGGGGTCTCGCTCTTGCTCAGGATGGTCTCAAACTCCTGACCTTGAGCGATCCACCCGCCTCGGCCTCCCAGAGTGCTAGGATTACAGGCGCCCGGCCTGCTTTAGATTATTAATTTATTTAATTATCAAATAACCCTAAGAGGTAGGTTCTATTATTATCCCCATTTTATATATAAAGAAACTAAGGTACCAAGAGGTAGATTACTTGCCCCAGGTCACACAGGTATTCAGTGACAGAACTGGGATTCATCTCAGACTGTCTGACTCCAAAACTTCAGCTTCTAACTATATTGTACTACCCCTCAATGATGGACACCCAAGAAATGTTGCTTAGTGAATGGAGGAAGGAGAATAAATGAGCGCTGTTCAGTATGCCAGTGATGGCCTCTTTCCCTCTCAACTTGTCCAAATACTCAGGGCTTTCAAAGCCCAAAAGCTGTTTTCTCTCAAAGATTGCCCTCATGTCACTCACTGGTTAGCCCCTCCTTTTCTGTACATTCCATTGCACATGATCAGCATTTTTCCTTTGGCACGCATCACTTTCTAATGAGTGTTATGGTTACTTAAACTTGTATGGGGGCGATAGTCAAAATATCTGATGTTTTTACATAAAATTATCAAACTGATATGAAAAAAAATCAATATTTAAAGCCTAATATGGCATAGGCACTGACCAGTCAGAAAGGATGCCAATTTAGCTCTAGAGCTGGGTTCCTGGAAGCAACCTTTGGACTAGGTATTAAACCTTTAATTGCTGGATTGTGGAGCGGTCTGGGGAGACCCCAAAAGAGACACTGGGGAGGTAAGGAGGAGGATATTGGTGGGGATCACATGAGGTCTCAGAAAAACATCTATTTACCACTCCATACAGAATATTTTAACAGTAGGTACAGTTGGGCCGATGTGTAACAGCTGATGATCAGCCCTGTGTATGAATATCACTTATCTCCTCCCATGGTCTCTCAGCTCTTTCCCACATCATTTTATCTTTGTATCCCTCAGTCCCTCTGGTCAGTGTTGAATAAATCATAAGTAATAACTGTACAGTGAAAAGAGAAATATATAAATGTGCTAAATAATCCAATGTAAGGCTTACTCATCTTAAGATTTCTTAAAAGAATTTTAAGAATTTCTTGAATTATGGAGTAAAAAGAAGCCACAGACAGGGAAAAGGGAGAAAAGCAGTGGTAGAAATTCATTTATATATATCTTATCTCTTCAATGAGGACTGGAGCCTCCATTTTTAACACCCTTCATAGCTGTCTTGGACAGAATGAAAGATCAGATGCACTTAAAATTTAAGCTGTTGTTTTTTTTTTTTTTAATTCAAGGTACAATACTAGCTATTTTGAGAGAATAGGTTATATGCATAAACCAAACATAGTTACCAAAATAACTAAGATAGAATAAAAACTGATTATTCGAGTCCATTTTTTTCCATTCATATCTACAAACTGAATCACCACTATCTAAACATGTTCAACACACTAAATGCCAAATTCTTGTCTCCCCTGTCCCACATCCTGTGGATCTGTTCCAGTGACTTCAGAGGAAATTCTGTGGTCAAAAAGATATGAGTATGTAAAACAGAAAAATGAGGGTTTTCTCTTTTTTCTTTTTTTCAATATTCTTTTTACATTTTTTCTTTCTTTCTTTCTTTCCCTTTTTTTTGGTCCAGCTCTTTACAGAAAGGGTTTTATTTCTAATTGATGTAAAGGAGACATCAACAGGACAAGAAAGACATAAAATAAAAGGATA
>NW_012145634.1:915241-918846 GCF_000956105.1 Propithecus coquereli
TGTTTTCCCATCTTAAAATTGATGTCACTCTATCTCTATTGAGGGATATGAAAGTTATTCCATGTTGGTGTAACATTTAGAGATTACCAGAAAGAGTGACACAAGAGTATTGAGCATTTTTGTGATGGACATTACTTTAAAGACAAACATTGAGGTGAGAGAGAGATGTATAACTTCCTCTATAACTGCCACAAAAAATAAAAGATGATATAAGAATGCTGTGAGAATGGCATTACTCACATGCCTAGGGTAGTGACTGGCACATAATAAGTGCTTAATTATCAAAAACATGTCTTTTTTTTCAATTCTATGTTCCAAACAAGAGGGCAAACTGCAACTATATGCTAGATATAAACACATTCACTATTACAGATTTGTATCCCATAGATCAAAAGAGATCACAATATAAATGAGGTTGTCATGATTGCAAATATCCTGCTTATTTATATGTTCATGGTACACATGCATTTTATTGATGCTCATAAAGAGAATCAAATATTGTTTAAGGATATTAAATTGGAATGAGGCTAAGGCATATCATTAAATACAGATGTGAGAAATTTAAAATTAGATTTTGAAAAACAACATTTTACAAAGAAATTTGTATCTGTCTATATTTATTTCCAAATGACAGTTCCCATTTTAGTGACAAATCAACAAGATTCACAATCCAGCTTTTTAAAGAAATAGTAAGATTTTGAAAAATTGATGAGTCTTAAGTACATTTTTTTTAATACAAGAGAAGAAAAGTAGTCAGAAACAGCTTGTAATATAAAGCAATGAGATGAAAAGTTTAGGGCACAAGAAACAAAAGGAATAAAAGCAGAAGACCTGGCAATTAAGAAAAGTACAGAACTGATTAGAATAATGATTGCCTAAATATCCATGCTAATCAAAAGTGAGCTTGGCATTTTTTCCCCAGCATATTTATATTTGTTAACAGGGAGAAGAGTTTTTTACCTGGCTCCTTTGAACTTCCTCAATGCCAAAGTATACCTCAAAGAACAAACTCAACTGAAGCACAAAATTGTGCAAATCTACAGCATTCAAATAGATTTTGATCTGGCTGCTGCTTTCACAAGTATAGTTTAGAATTACTGGCCTTGTCCATGCAGATTTCTTTTTTCCTCAGTCCGTCATTTGATATCTAGCCAGGAACTAATGGTTCCTATTAGTAAATCACTAAAAATAGTAAAATTAAAATGGGAAATGTATAGCAAATCGGTCTTAAAGAACAGGCCCAGGAGTTGGAATCAGCACACTCTGTGAGAAATGAAAGGTTTACTCCTGCTAAATAGATGAAAGGGCTACAACAGCCAACGTAACCATTTAGTTTAACTTTACCATCCAAATGGCGCTCTCCATAACAGCTCTCTGGAAACAGGCCCCTTAGATATGTTATACATGAGATAGAAGTAGCAAACAGTTTCTTCACCGTTATCAATGACTCATGCTCATTAGTGATTTCAGATGGAAAAACTGTTTCCTGGAAAAAAAAAGTGAAAAAAAGATTAGTATTCTTAATATATTCAGTCCATCACACCACTACCACAGATAAGATGAAGAGATTTTTCAAGATTTCCAATTCGATACCTTTATAGGTAATCAAAAGGAAATAGAATTTTGAATACTGCATTAGATTAGATCTTCACAAGAACGGCAGAGCAGAAAGGCAGACAATTACCCAAATAATTCAAGATTAAAATAATTTATTTCACAATGATCCATGCATTTGAGGCAAAAGTGAAGTTTTATTATGATTATATAATCTCCTTCCCTCTCATAGACTCTTCAGACCACTGCAATCTGGCTTTTACATCCCTCCATTCTACACTGTTCTCTCCAAAGTCACCAAGTACATCCTATCATTGACTGCTTCTCATTCCTCATAATATGTAAACTTCTTTGCAGTACCGGACACCATTGCCCACAGACTCTCTTTTCTTCTTCAAGCTACCATAACTCTATTTTGGTTTTTTACCTATCCCTACAAATCTATCTCAGTATGTTTTATTTTTTCCAGTTGTTCTTCCCTTTAAATGTTGGTTATCCCCCAGGATTCTGTGTTCAATTCTTTTCCCTTTTCATAGTTCTCTTCTTAGATAATCTCATCCAGTCTCACAGTTTCAGCTATGGCCTATACAGAGAGGACTTCAAGCCACTATTTATGTTCTGAGTCTCACTTCTATATTTCTATTTTCCGAACATCTGCATCTAGAACACTTTGTAGATCCCTTAAACTCACGTTTATTTCTACCACCCCTAAAACCTGATCTCAAGTTTCACTCTCAGACAAGTGAATCAGCATCCCCTGCAGTCATCCAGGCTAGAAGCAGCTTCATCTTTGGCTTCTCTCTTTCCTTTATACCCCATATCCAATCACTAAATTCTATTAATTCTCTCTAAAAGAGTTCTCAAATCTGTTTTCTCCTTTCCCTTCTCATTGTCACTGCCTTGGCTCAAGACATACTCAATTCTCCCCTTGACTATTGCAGTAGCCCCTGATCTCCCTGCCAACAGTTGCTTTTATTCAATCTGTCTTCTATCTTGCCATCAGAATTAATTTTCAAGAACACAAATTTTGGCTGAGTATGGTAGCTCACATCTGTAATCCCAGCACTTTGGGAGGCCAAGGTGGGAGGACTGCTTGAGGCCAGCCTGGGCAATATAGTGAGGCCCTATCTCTGCAAAAAATTTTTAAAAATTAGCCAGGCGTAGTAGTCCCAGCTACTCAGGAGGCAGAGGCAGGAGGATCGCTTGAGCTCAGGAGTTTGAGGTTGCAGTGAGCTATGATGACACCACTGCACTCCAGCCTCAGTGAAAGAGCAGGACCTCGTCTCTAAAAAAAAAAAAAGAACATGAATCTTATCATGACACTCCCAGTGTTCATACAGGATAGAGTTCAAGTACCTTAGTGTGAGACTTGAGAACTGTTAAAATCTTATTCTTATTTAGCTCTCCCACTCCTTCCTTTCTGCCCCACCCCCTTATTCTCTCCCACAGATATGATGCACCCTACTCTCCCTTCTAGACATGTGGAACTACTATTTATCTACTATTCTACTATGATATCTTTCCATATTTTTGTGCTTTGCTTAAGCTAGAGCTCTGAGGAATACAAAAGTTCTGTAAGATGTCAGATGGGGTTCCATAAAAAGTATCAATGCTAGCAATAGTTTCCTGCTAAATTTTGTTTGTGTGTGTATATGACAGATTAAGCAAATTTATATAGTTCTTAAATGATTGGATAGTCTGCCTTAAGAAATAGTGTGCCATATGAGGATTGTTGTAAGAAAGTGACAGATACATGAATTTTTGCTTCACTATGTAAGGAGTATCTACCAACAGTCACCTTGCATATAGAATATTTGCTAATAGATAGTTTATGTTGGGTATCTTGAGTTATTTCAACATATGTTTGTCATCCTCTTCAATATTTATTATGTATCTGTATTAACATAAAAATAAGAATTTAATCATTTTTGTCATAATTAATTACTCTATGAGGCTGCTTTTTGCTGTCTTCTTTAAACCAAGCACAAAATATGTCTCATGAACTCCAGCTGATGTTGTGTCAATACAGTATAATTTAAAAGTATTTTCCA
>NW_012145634.1:919935-945333 GCF_000956105.1 Propithecus coquereli
AACCAAGGGCAACACACGTAACCTAAACATCTGTACCCCCATAATATGCTGAAATCAAAAAAAAAATCACAATCAGAGAATACTATACACCCACCAAAATAGCTAAAAGTTTTAAATATCAGAAAATACCATTTGTTGTTACAGATGTATAACAATCAAAACTCTTAAACATTTGTTGTGGGACTGTAAATGGGCACAAACTCTTTGGAAAATTGTTTGGTGGTATCTCATAAAGCTAAATATACACATATCCTATGACCCATATTCCACTCACGGGTATAAACCCAACACATATGCTTACATATGTTCACCGAAGGACATGTGTTAGAACGTTCATAACAGCATTATTTGTAAAAGTCCCAAACTGAAACTACCCAAATGCTCATCAACAGAATAGATAAACAAATTGCGGCATATTCCCCCAATGGAATACTATATAGCAATTAGAATGAACGATCTACAACTGTACTGAACAATATAGATGATTCTCACACGTAATGCTGAGCAAAAGAAACCAGATACAAAGGAGTACTACCATGTGATTTCATTTATATAAAGTTCTAAAGTAGGTGAATCTAATCTATGCTGATAGATGTCAGGATAGTGGTTTCTCTTGGTGAGAAGAGAGGATAACAACTAGAAGGGAGCGTGAGAGGGGGATCTTGGTACTATTCTGTTTCTTGAACGTCTGGCTTCTGGTTACAAGAATGTGTTGTTGGTAAAAATTCATTTAGTTGTACATTTATAAGAATTTTATGAACATGTACTCTCATAAAAGTTTTAAGTGTTTGCTGATCAAATAAGTTCAGAAAATGTGGTCTTATACAGTTCTTTTCAGCCAGGAATGCATTTCTTTCCACTCCTTAAGTCTCCCTTTCTCCACAAATCCTTCCTACACAGGCCCATTTTCAGTTAACCAACCACTCCCATAGCCTCTAATGTCTCTACACTTATTTGACATTAAGTTTCTGCTGTCTTATGTGGAAAATCTTCATTTATGTCCAAGTCTTTTCTCTCTAGCTAGATTGTAAATTCCATAAGGGCACATGGACTTAGCTGGGCCCTGAAGAAAGGTAGAATTGAGAGAAGTGGCAAGGATGAAGAATGGCATTAGTAAACGCAAGAGGGCAAGAATGCTACAACATATCAGGGGCACAAAGATCAGACCAGTTTAGCTGAGGCTGAGAGTTTGAGCAGGGGAGAATGGGAGAGAAGATAAGAAGTAGGTAGAAGGCCGGGCGCAGTGGCTCACGCCTGTAATCCTAGCTCTCTGGGAGGCCGAGGCGGGCGGATTGTTTGAGCTCAGCAGTTCGAAACCAGCCTGAGCAAGAGCGAGACCCCCGTCTCTACTAAAAATACAAAGAAATTAATTGGACAACTAAAAATATATAGAAAAAAACTAGCCGGGCATGGTGGCGCATGCCTGTAGTCCCAGCTACTCGGGAGGCTGAGGCAGAAGGATTGCTCGAGCCCAGGAGTTTGAGGTTGCTGTGAGCTAAGATGATGCCACGGCACTCTAGCCCAGGCAACACAGTGAGACTCTGTCTCAAAAAAAAAAAAAGAAGTAGGTAGAAGACAAATTGTGGCAAACTTAGGGTGCCACATTAAAGAAACTGGATATAATCCTTAAAGCAATAGAAAACCCCCAAAACTTGGATAATGGAGATTTTCTTACATAATTAAATGCTTTAGTAAAAAAATCACTCCAGTTCTAGGACTGCCAGAAGTGTCTTACATGTGTGGCAAAGTACTAGTCCTCAAAAGTTGATGAAGTTCTTTTTAAGAACAAGTCTTACAACTTATTACCAGTAAGCCTCCAAATGCTAAAATGTATTTGGTTAGGTTCCAAGGGATTCTAAAATTTTGTGACAGAATAAATTTATAGCTATTACAATTTTATTGAGAATACACTAATCTATTTGGAATTATTTTAATGTTAATAGTCAAGGCCTTAATAATAAACAGGCAGAAGAGTATCGCTCTTTCTTTATCAGATTAAAGCTGAGGAAACTGCCTGGCTAAATCAAATCTAAATTCATTTTTTGCCTTGCACAATATTTTAAAGTTGGAAGGATCTTAAAAATAATCTAATATAATGCACTCATTTTACAGGTGCCAAAAAAAAAATCTAGAAAGGTAAGTGATAGTGCCAGATCACAGACCTAGCAAGTGCTAGAACTCTTAAGTCTCTGATTGCCTTACTTATTCAAATTCAGGGGTCTTTTTTATCATACTACACAGTTTCAACTGTTGAAGTTTTATTAAGTCTGTTACTTAGAGGCGGGTATTGCCCACAAACAGGCCTTCAGATGAAAAAGGACTTCCAAAAATATTTTCTGTATTTGTATATCTGGTTCTAGAATATCTTTTGGACATTACAGACATGATTTTGCTATGTAAGAATGCCTCTCCTTTGGTACATTATATAGTGGCAAACATATTACTACTTCATCCTTTTTATCAAATCATATTCAGTTTTTTAAAAGGCATATAATAACAGTATTACCTTGCATATATGATGTGTTGGATGTGTGTGTGCATAAAATTTTTCAGAAAATTGCTTTTTGTACCCATAGATACTGAAAAATTAAGGGTTTTTTTAGAGTAATTGGATAATAACAAGCATAGCATGCATATAATAACTTACTGAAAACATTCAAAAATTTAGAGGCAATGCTTGAATAACCCATTTATAAAACTAAATAATTTGAAAGTATAAAGACATTTACTTTAAATATAAAATCTAAAAGGCCATTTGTAGTAATGAAGGTCAACGGCTGGAAAAAGCCTCTTGAGTTCTCTGTACTCCAGGGATATTTTTCTCAGCTCAGCTGGTCTCATGCTTTAAGAGTTATTACTGGTGTTTTTATAAATGTCTAATACATGAAAACACTATGGCTTGATAATAGAAAACACTATTGTAAATTATTTTCATAAGATACTGTGCTAATATAAATGATGTTTGACAGCTTACCTGTCAAGTTACATGACCTTGGGCAAGTTACTTTATTTCTCTGAGCTTTAGTTTCCTCCTTATTGCAAGGTTTACTTGAAATAATAACATAAAACCCTTGGCACAGTGCCTGGCACATGATAAGTGCTGAATAAATGTTAGATCCTATAATTATTATTGTTGTTTTTAGTATTAAATAGCAAAAATCATATAGTCACTTACATTTTATTCTGGCAAGTAGCTCATATAGTCCAAAAAACAAAGATTTGTTTGTATTAAAAGATCAATTTGTTAATTTACAGTGAGAAAAATAACTGCCAAGCTGATTGCAATTCATATACCCAGCTCAGTATTTTCCCCCAGGAAGTAAGCACACTTAGGAAACCAAATGAGATCAGGCATCTGCTTGATGAGTATATTGAATATGACTCAGAAAGATGATGCTTTCTCTCTGTCCTAATTCCCCTTCAACTCCAATCTTTTCTACCTCTGCTACAGCTTAATATTTGTAAAATAATTATTTTACTCTAATAAAACCATCTGACTTTCCATTGACTACAGAATAAGCATAAATTCTTTAGCCTGGCTTTTAAGATCCATATTAATTTGTCCCCAAAGTTCCTATCCAATTTTATTTCCTACCTTTGTCCAACATAATCAGCCCTCCACTACAGTAAGGATGGGTTCTTTGCTATTCCCTGAAATATGCCATGCTTATTTCCTATTCTGAGCCAAGGCACATGATAGGCTTTCCTCATGGAATTTTCTCTCTTCTACCCAAATTCTTTTTATCATTCAAGGTCCACCTTAAATCCTACCTCTTTCAAGAGGAATATATAAATCATTCCAGTCCATACTAACTCTCTAAATTACTATAATTTGTATTGCCTTACTCTTTTTCATATATATGTAAATCATATACTGCTTTTCATATTGACTTAACTCCCATAAATCTTATTTCCTTAACCAGATTATAAATTTCCAGATGATCTTTTTTTTGTATTCTCTCAGTATTATATATACATTAAATATTATTGAGTATTGGTGAATAAACAAATGATGTATTAATGAATGTCATGGGACAAGCTAAACTTGTCCAGGTCAATCCAGTAAAGTCGCCTGGCCAAGATATGCTCCCCCAGGCTCCTAGCATGTGTTTCTCTCAGTGCTCTCCCCTTCAGTTCTTATAATTACATCATGGCGTGTAACAAAAGTTTCCTAATTGCTTCAGGAAGTAAATGTCTAGAATTTTACTCTAGAAGATATAAATATATTAATACCATATAGACATGAAACAAGCAATCAGTAAGTTACTTTGTAGAAGAAATCTATTTTAATTTTCTGTATATCTTCAGTCCATTAGGCAGTTAAAATGAACACATACTCTCCCAGAATATTATGTGCCAATTAACTGATAAAATTGCTGCTTTAAAAAAAAACACAAAGATTAAAGATATGATTCTGAACTAACTCACTAAATGGTCATTGATTTTCTTTTAATTCTTAACAAATACCTTAGATGCCTTGCGTATTGTGACGGAGCGAGAGAGCTGGGCAGTGGCCATTGTAGGAATGTATCAGGATTCTTTCAACAATTCTAACCTGTAAAAAAAAAAAAAAAAATTTAATTAGAGACTGTGGCTAACATAATACTTCCTGTCTTATTCTGCCCAATAATCGAACTGAAAAATTCTGGAAACAAACATAAAAACTAAAATCAAGGTCAGTTAAGTATAAACTGTTTCCCATTCTGTTCGGAATAGAGAGCAATTTACCAAGCTCAATTTTGAAGAAGCAAAGGAAGAATGAATACTAAAATAGTTCTATCAGGCCCTATCTAAACTATAAAATGAATTTGAGTTGGAAAAATCCCTACCGTAAATTTTCCAAATGAGAATTATAGAATTTGACCATATTCATTGGGAAATAAGTTTAATAAACATTTTTATCTCCACCACCAATTTTTGATAAATTTGGCATAAGGTCTCTGGATTAATTTTTCCAACCACCCAGTAAAAATTATAAGATGATTTACTTGGTCACAAATATGTTGAGAGGACAAAAATAAACTGAAAATCACCTAAAGACTCAATATATATTATTCATCCTTGTTATTCCCACAGAGTGTAACAGTGCTCTGTATATAGCTGGAGCTCAAAACATTTCTTTTATTTTTTTTTTTGGAGACAGAGTCTCACTCTGTTGCCTGGGCTAGAGTGCCATGGCGTCAGCCTAGCTCACAGCAACCTCAAACTCCTGGGCTCAAGCGATCCTTCTGCCTCAGCCTCCCAAGTAGCTGGGACTACAGGTATGCACCACCATGCCCGGCTAATTTTTTCTATATATTTTTTTAGTTGTCTGATTAATTTCTTTGTATTTTTAGTAGAGACGGGGTCTCGCTCTTGCTCAGGCTGGTTTCGAACTCCTGAGCTCAAACAATCCGCCCACCTTGGCCTCCCAGAGTGCTAAGATTACAGGCGTGAGTCACCGCACGTGGCCTCAAAACATTTCTTGAATTAACTTCATGTGTAATTGGTTCACAAATTCAACTCTAAAGTTAATGTTTACACTTTATGCCCATTAAAATGGCTATTCATCAAATTAGCTAAAAAAGAAATCCCATTTACAATAGCTATGAAAAAAAATCTAGGAATAAATTTAACCAAGGAAGTGAAAGATCTCTACAACAGAGCTATAAAACACTGATAAAAGAAATTAAAGAGGACACAAAAAAAATGGAAAAGCATCCCCTGTTCATGGATTAGAAAAATTAATATTGTTAAATGACCATAATACCTACAGCAATCTACAGATTCAATGCAACCCCTATCAAAATACCAGTGGCATTCTTTTCAGAAATAGAAAATACAATCCTAAAATTCCTATGGAACCACAACAGACCCAAATACCTAAAGCAACCCTGAACAAAAAGAACAAAGTTGGAGGCATCACACTACCTGACTTCAAAATATATTACAAGGCTATAGTAATCCAAACAGTATGGTACTGGTATAAAAACAGACATGTAAACCAATGGAACAGAACAGAGAACTCAGAAATAAATCCACATACATACAAACAACTGATTTTTTACAAAAGCACCAAGAACATACATTTTGGGGAACGGACAACCTCTTCAACAAATGGTACTGGGAAAACTGAGTATCCACATGCAGAAGAATGAAACTAGACCCCTGTCTCACACCATATACAAAAAAATCAACTCAAAATGGATTAAAGACTTAAATATAAGACTCAGAAATACAAAACTACTTGGGAAAAAAAACCCAGGAGAAATGCTTCAGGACATTGGTCTGGGCAAATGTTTTATAGGTAAGACTTCAAAAGCACAGGCAGCAGAAGCAAAAATAGACAAATGGGATTATATCAAACTAAAAAGCTCTACATAGCAAAGTAAACAATCAATAGAGTGAAGAGGCAACCTGTAGAAAGGGAGAAAATATTTACAAACTTTTCACCCAACAAGAGATTAACATCCAGAACATAAAAGAAACCAAAGCAACTCAACAGCAAAAAACCCAAATAATCCAATTAAAAAATGGGCAAAGGATCTGAATAGACATTTCTCAAAAGAAGACGTACAAATGGTCAAACAAGTATGTGAAAAAATGCTCAATATCACTAATCATCAGAAAAATACAAATCAAAACCACAATAAGATATCATCTCATCTCAGTTAGAATGGCTATTATCAAAAGGACAAAAAAATAACAAATGCTGGCAAAGATGGATAGAAAAGGGAACACTTATACAGTGTGGGTAGGAATGTAAATTAGTACAACCAATATGAAAAACACTATGGAGGGTCCTCAAAAAACTTAGATACTATATGATCCAGCAGTCCCACTATTGGGCATTTATCCAAAGGAAAAGAAATCAATATATGAAAAAGATATCTACACCCCTCATATTTATTGCAAGACTATTCACAATATCCATGATATGGAATCCACCTAAGAGTCCATTAATGAATGAATGGATAAAGAAAATGTGATATGTATATACATTGAAATTCTATTCAGCCATAAAAAAGAATGAAATCCTGTCATTCTCAGCAACATGGATAAGCCTAGAGGATATTATGTTAAGTGAAATAAACCAGGCACAGAAAGATAAATACCACATGTTCTCCCTCATATATGGAGCTAAAAAAGTTGAGCTCATAGAAGTAGAGAGTAGAATTGTGGTTATTAGAGGTTGGGAAGGATGCAGGGAGGGGATGATAGGGAAAGGTTGGTTAATGGATACTGAAATTACAACTAGATAGGAGGAATGAGTTTTATTGTTCTATAGCACTGTAAGGTGACTACAGTTAACAATATATTTATTGTATATTTCCAAAGAGCCAGAAGAGAGGATTTTGAATGTTCCCAACACAAAGAAATAAGTGTTTGAAGTGATGGATATGCTAATTACTCTGGTATGATCATTACACATTGTATACCTATATCGTAATATCATTGTGTACCCTATAAATAGGTACAATTATGTGTCAATTAAAATCTTATAAATGATTGTTTAAAAATTGAAAATAATAAGTGCTGGTGAGGATAAGAAATTAAAACCCTTCTACATTGCTGGTGGGAATGTAAAATGGTACAACCACTGTGGAAAACAGCATGGCAGTTCCTAAAAAAATTAAGCAGAATTACCATATTATCCAGCATTTCCATCTGAGAAAAGAACTTTTATCTGAGGAATGCGAGTCCATTTAAATGGTCAGGCACAAAGAGAAATTGAAATCACACAGCAATCACGTCCTACTCCCCACCTTTGAGCTATGTATTCATCTCTTGAAACTGCATGCTATTGCCACAAGTAGCTATAAATTAACCTAATAATGTTCCACCGGACACTATAACCCACACCCTATAGTTTAACAATGGATAGCCAATCAACGTTATTTCTGTAAACCAATGAGAATTCCTGACAAACAATTTTGTATCAGCCCACTCTCCGTCCCCCCTTTTTTTTTTTGCATTTGAGACTAGCCACCAGCCCAGGCAACATAGCAAGAACTTGTCTCTACAATTTTAAAATTAGTTGGGAATGGTGGTGCGTGCCTGTAGTCCCAGCTACTTGGGAGGCTGAGACAGGAGGATTGGTGAGCCCAGGAGTTCGAGGTTACAGTGAGCTATGATTGTGCCACTGCACTCCAGCCTGGGCAGCAGGGTGAGACCCTGCCTCTAAAAAATAAAATAAGTTAAATTTTATGCCTCAGCCTCTTCCTTTCAGGTTGACACATCGCTAGGTATATATCCAAAAGAACTGACAGCAAGGACTAAACAGGTACTTGTACACTAATGTCCATAGTAGCATCATTCACACTAGCCAAAAGATGGAAACAATCAAAATATCTATCAAGAAATGAATGGATAAACAAAATATGGTATATACAGTGCAATATTATTCAATCTTAAAAAGGTATGAAATTCCAATTCATGCTATAGTGTGAATGAACCTTGAAAACATTATGCTAAGTGAAAAAAGTCAGACGCAAAAGGACAAATATTATATGATTCCACTTACATGAGGTACCTACAGTAGGCAAATTCACAGAGACAGAAAGTAGAATAGAGGTTACTAGGCGTTAGGGGAGTGGAAGGAATAAGGCATTTAACCGGTACAGAGTTTCTGTTCTGGATGATGAAAACATTTTGGAAATTAATAGTGGGGATGGTTGCAAAACATTGTAAATGTGCTTAGTGCCACCGAATTGTACACTTGAGGTGGTTGAGTTTTATGCTATGCATAGTTTACCACAATAAAATAAATGTTTAAAATACATCTAGGCCAGGCAAGGTGGCTCACACCCGTAATCCTAGCACTCTGGGGGGCCAAGGTGGGAGGATCACTTGAACTCAGGAGTTCAAGACCAGCCTGAGCAAGAGCGAGACCCCGTCTCTACCAAAAAATAGAAAGAAATTAGCCAGGCATAGTGGTGCACACCTATAGTCCCAGCTACTTGGGAGGCTGAGGCAGGAAGATCATGCTTGAGCCCAGGAATCTGAGATTGCTGTGAGCTAGGCTGAGATTCTGTATCAAAAAATAAATAAAAATAAAATGAAATAAAATACAGCTAGTTTTTAACCTCTATTGTTTCATTAACATAAAGAAGCATGGCAAGACAGAGGAAAAAAGACCATAAATAAGAAAAAAAAAAGAAGCAAATTCCTTTTCTTTTCAAAGGATTTAATTTAATTTCAACTGGGGCTTCTTTTCAAGGTTTTACAGAGTTCTGAGCAAAATACTTGTCAAATAATCCCTTTAGAGAAATTTCATTCTGGATCACCAGGATAACTTGTGACCCCTTTTTTGCACATCGATCAATGCAAGATTCTGGAAGATTTTGCCAATAAAAGAGGGCAGAATTATTTGAGGACATTGCCACAAGGTGGTGATAGAGATTACAAACAGGTAATAGTTAATTTCTTTCAAATTACTTCTTAAGAGTGGCACTAGGGGACACTCTTTGACAATATTTTATATGAGACTGAAAACCACCTAATAGTCCCTTGGTCATTAAAAATTCCAGGGTATCTTTCGTTGACTTCAGAGTATAACCTTCAAATCTGACTCAACACTTCCATTGCCTCCCCTTAAATTTCAGGAGATAAAATGGCACTGGGTGGGGTGGCTCACACCTATAATCACAGCACTTTGGGAGGTCAAGGCAGGAAGATTGCTTGAGGCCAGGAATTCAAGACCAGCCTGGGCAACATCATGAGATCCCATATCTACAAAAAATTTTTGTAAAAAGTTAGCTGGGCATGGTGGAACACACTTATAGTCCCAGCTACTTGGGAGGCTGATATGGGAGGATCACTTGAGCCCAGGAGTTAGAGGCTGCAGTGAGCTATGATTGCCCCACTGCACTACAGCCTAGGCAACAAAGCAAGACCCTGTCTCTAAAAAATAAAATTAAAAATAAATAAAATGGGAGAAAAGTAGCTATAAGCATTTAAGTTCTAGTCTTAATCCATTAAACCAGGGTAAATTACTCCCTACTGGGGTAGTTATTAGTTTTAGAGACAATAAATAAGAGAAAAAATGATTTTTAAGTAGCTTTCTATATTGGTGGGTTTTTTTTTTTAATTTCTCTATGATCATAAGACATTCTGATGGCATTTCTAGAGAATCATGCTCTGAAAACAGCGTTGGTCAACTAGAACACAATGCGTTACTACACCCATATTTTTGCAATGTATGGATGGCCTGGAATAAATTGATATTATCACTGAAAACTTTGAAACATCCAGAACACTTGCTTTTGAGAAAGGATTCAAACTAGTTACTATTAGCATTTGGTAAATTCCTTAGGAAGTAACATTTATAAAAGTAAATTTAAATTTGATATACACATATATGTACATAGAGAAAAATAACCAGCAGTATAATTTAGTAGAAAGAGGCTTTGGAGTTGAGGAACCTGGGTTCAAATTCTGACTCAACTACCTAGCAGCTGTGTGAACCTGGCCAAATTACTTAATCTCTCTGGCCTTTAGTTTCCTTTTATAAAATGGAGACAATAAATTCAACTTTTCAGGGCTCTTTTGGTGTTGATCCAAACGTGTTTATCTGAAGAGGTAGCATAGCATAGTGGTTAAACACATGGACTTTTCTGGAGCCACACTGGCCAGGATGAAAACTCAGTCTGAAATGCACTCACCACATGACCTTGGGCAAATTGTGTGCCTCAGTTTTTTCATCTGTAGAGATAATAATAGTGCCTACCTCATGGGGTTGTTTTGAGGATTTGACATTATTTCATTATTTGGAAAGTGCTTGGCTAATTTATTTTATTTTTTTAAATTGACATATAAAATTGTATGTATTTATTGTGTACAACATGATGTTCTGAAGTACATATACATTGTGGAATGGTTAAATCTAGCTAATTAACAAATGCATCACCTCCCATTGTTATCATTTTTGTGGTAAGAACACTTAACATCCACTCTCTTAGCAATTTTTAAGAATACAATAACATATCATTATTAACTATAGTCACCATGCTGTACAATAGATCTCTTGAATTTATTCCTCCTAACTATAAATATGTATTCATTGACCAGCATCTCCCCAATTCCACCCCCTCTGGAATACTTTCTGACATACATTTTGTTATATGTAACAAGGCATGTTTGCTTTTAAAAATTTCAGATTAATGTTCAGTCTCCTGGTTTTTCTCCAGCCTTCCAGTTGTTCCTTCTCACTGTCCTCTCCAGACTTTTTTCTCTGCCCATTTTTTCCCTGTCATCTGGGTGTTCTTCAGGGTTCTGTACTAGGAGCTCTTCTTTTTTTATGTCTAAACACACTACCTGGATGAACAAATACACTTCCGTTGTTTCAATTACTATTTCTAGTCTAATGACTCTTACGTGTATGATGCCCAGCGCAGGTCTCTCCCAGGAGTTGCTGACTGTTTCCTCTAACTTTGATGTTCTCAACACATCCAAATGTGAATTCTTTTCCCCCAAAATCTATTTATGTTCCCTAGCTCAGTGAATGACATCTTCAAATACCTAGTTGCCCAAGCTTAAAACGTGTGACTCAACTCTGATCCCTTCCTCATTCCCACGTTTGATCACATTAATATTTCTCAAATGTGTTCACTCCTCACTTTATCCATGTCGTTGTTATCTCTACTTCAGATCAACCAGCCTCATCTTTTGCCCGGACTGCTGCAACCACCAATCTGCTGTCACTGGTCTTACCCTCCTCCAGTCTATTCTTTATATTGCAGTCAGAGTTTTCTTTTTAAATTACAAACTTGATTATGTAATTTCCCACATTGAAATACTTCAATAGCTTCCCACTACCCTCAGGATAAAATCTAAAATCATTATTATGGCTTCAAGATTTGGCTTATGCCTCCCTAGCCTCATCTCTAACCATTTTGCCTTACACTTGTATGCACCAGCCATTCTTATCTACTTTAATTACCCTAAAAGGACTATATTCCCTCTAGCTTGCAGGCTTTTGCAATATTCCATCTGCCTGAAACATTCTCCTCCATTCCCAATTCCTACTCATCTCCTACATACGGCTTAGTATAATTTTCTCAAGGAATGATTTCCTGATTAACACCACCACCACTACCAAGTCTGGGTTGTGTGCCCATTGCAATACATAATGTATCATAGCTGCCTTTATCCCCCCACCTACTGTGAGCGAACATGAGGGCAAAATTGTGTCTGTCTAGCTCATTATTTATTTTTAAAAGTTTTTTTATAGGTACATTTCAGTGGGTTTTAATATATTCACAAAATCATGCAACCATCACCGCTATATAATTGCAGAACACTTTTATCATCCCACATCATCAGCCCCATGCCTTTTAGTGGTTACTCCTATTCCCTCCTTCCCCCATCCCCAGGCAGCCACTAATCTACCTTTCATCTCTATGAAATTGACTATTCTGAACATTTCATGTAAATGGAATCATACCATGTGTGACCTGTTGTGTCTTGTTTAGCTCATTCTTGAATCCTCAGCATCATCACAACACTGGAACAAAGTAGATGCTCAATAAATATTTGCTAAGTCAATAGAGAAGCACTAGAAGAACAAGGAAGAATTAAGGGTCTAGGGGAAAAAATCACAAAATTTTAGAGATAGGAGGAATTTTAAATGTCATTGCTGTGGTTTGAATGTGTCCTCCAAAGTTTGTGTGTTGGAAACATAAACCCCAGTGTGAGTGTTGAGAGGTGGGACCTTAAGAGATAATTAGGTCACGAGAGCTCTGCCTTCATGAATGGATTAATGTCAACACAGGAGTGGGTTCATTATCGAGAAAGTGGGTTTGTTATAAAAGCGAGTTCAGGACCCTTGCAATCTCCCCCCTGCCACTACTATGTGATGCCTTCCACCATGTTATGACGGAGCAAGAAGGCCCATGCCAGATGTAGCCCCTCAATCTTGGACTTCCCAGACTCCAGAACCATGAGCCAATAAATTTCTGCTGTTTATAAATTACCCAGTCTGAGGTATTCTGTTATAACAGCACAAAATGGACTAAGACAGTCATCTAGTCCAAATATCTAACTTTCTAGATGAGGAAATCAAGATCCAGAAAAATCATTGACTTACCCAGGGTTAGTCAGCCAGTTAATGGCAGAGCTGAGACTAAAACTCAAGAGGTGTGACTCACAATTTAGGAGCATTTCTAGATTGACTCCCCCAAATTAAAATCCCCTTTGCTTTCATTCTATCTAATATGATGTACTACCAGTGCCTCCCTAGTTGTTGAGCTTGTTTATTTCTAAACATGGTAGAGTCTGTTTCTGGTATTCTAGAATGAGCTTGCTTCAGGAAGACAAAACAGTCTAAATCATTTTTCAAAATAGCCAAACTCCTTTCAACTTCTGACTATTCTGTTGCTACTGTTGTTTTCCCTTTAAGCAGGTGTTCTGTGGAGGTCTCCTATTCAAGTACAAACCCTGCTTAATTTTGAAAGCTCACACATTGACAGCCCCAGGATGTATGACTCTAGAGATCATGCATTGTCAGAGACTAGGTCTAATTTTTTTTTGTTATCACTTTGTTCTGACTCATTATTTAAAAACCTAGAAGAGATTTCATAACTATGAATTGTAAGAACTGAACTCTAACTTTCAAATGTCTTTCACTTATATATTTGCTTGCAAATTAGATCCACAAACATCTGAAACTTCACAGGGCATCAATACCATTCACTTTTATGTTTGATATGTTCACTTTGTGACAAGGATTATGATCTTCTTGAGAAACAGTCAAGATTTCTGTGTTTTTCTGATAAAGATTCACTCCAGGCTTACTTCTTGACCTACATCTCAATTGTCCTATTTTAAATGGTGGCACAGTTACTTACTATTTTATCTCTTCTATTTGTGAATTCAAGATTCAGATAAAGATTAACCAGCTGTTCTTTAGTTTATTAAGCCCTAAATCAACTTTTCTATTTTTTTTTTTGTCCATTTCAAGTGAAGCAAAAACCAAACTTTTATTACATTTGCCCAAAGATAATCATAGTTGATTTATGATGGGTCTCTACCCATCTTACTCAATCCTCCAAAACCATTCTTTTTTTTTTTTTTTTACGAGAAAATACCCATCCTATCTCGTGTACAATATCCCATAGCTGGATTCTGAAATGCAACTAGATGACCTTTCTTACAGATGCATGAATGAAGGGTGGCTTTACTCCCAGGAAGTGCATGTCAACATAAATGGGATCAATAGATTCATAAAGCTGGAACGGAGCAGCTCTAATACTACTCCTCTACTACTAATCCAACCCCTTCATTTTAAGGAAGAGAAAAGTCAAATCAGTGGAGGAAGGCTAGTCTTTTAAACAAATGGTGCTGGAACAAGAGGACATCCATGGGCAAAAAAAGAAAGAAAGAAAGAAAGATGACAGTAATGCCTTCAAATGAAGAAAGAAAGAAACAAAGAAAGAAGAAACGAAATAAAGAAAGAAAGAAGGAAAGAAGGAAGGAAGGGAAAAAAGAAAAAGAGAGAAGGAAAAGAACCTCAACCTAAATCTCTAAACATAAACAAAAAACTATAAAGAAAAGGAAAGTGAAGCTCAGCAAGGGAACTTGGTTTGCCAAAGTTCACCCAGCTACTTAGCCCTTCCATAGAGCTTGCTTCAATAAATGATTATTCACCATTTTGACAAATTCCATTTGGCCCTGATAATTCCGTTACTGCATGCTCACTCAGAGTAAATGGTTTCCACCATGTTAATTGGGTATTTGTCCATGCTCTTTTGATTTTTTAATACCTTTTTCACACTACTTCAATTATTCATTCATTCAACATTTACTAGGCAACGACAATGTGCCAGGCATCGTGCAGGATTACAGAATGTAAAACACTGTTCCCATCTCAAGAGATTTATGGTCCAATGGGGGAGAAATTCGATTATCATCCTAATGAAATTAAAGACCCCTTTAGGGGCAAGAACCATACCATTTTCACCAGGAAGGACACGATGTGCTGCACCCTGTCCAGTGCTCTGCACTCTGCGACACATTTTGGTGGTTGGCTAATCTGGACTTTCAAGACACTCTCTCCCCTGGACTGCTTAGGGAACCAAAATCCACAGAGATTAAAGGTCAAATCCTCAAGAACGCAAAAGAGGAGCTGAGGTCGTGGGGGGGAGGAGGAGGTTCATACCCCCATCTCACATCCGGGTCCGTACCAGGCATTGGCTATGGCAGAACTTCTCAAGGACCGGAGAAAAACCTGCCCCGCGGAAGATCGCCCCCAAGATCGTTCGCCACACGACGCCTTCCAATATGGCGACACAGACGTCGTCTGCCTGACCAACCCACTAATTATGGCTTCAGCTTCCTCACCAAGATTGATTCCTTCTTCTCCACAGAAATCTGAATTTTAAAGCTACCCCTGGACAGTGGGAATGCGGCTGTTCCCAGTCCAAGTCAGTTCTCTCCTTATCCTCCCTTTCGTCCTCCTCCTCAGTCCCAGCCTTCCCACTTCTCTTCAGAGTCCCTTTGGCACCCACGAAATACTTGTGAATCAAACTTAAAGATTCAAGTAAAAAGAAAAGGGGGGAAAAATTTAAACATAAAGACAACAGAACTGGGAGGCCGAGCGGCCTCCTCAGCAGCAGATCTCGTGTCTGAACCGCCCTCACTTCAGGCCTCACCTCAGCCCTTGGACGCCTCTCTCCGTCCGGCCTCAACTGCCTTTTCCGGCCCAAACCCGCTGCTCGTGCTCTTAAATAATCAACGAGGTCCTTCTGGGCAGGGCCAGAGCTTCCTCATGAATAATTCATTATCTCTCTATGGCTGGCTGAGGTGGCCGGCCTCGCTCGGCCTCATGAATATGCAAAGAGGGGAGCGGCGCCCCACGGGCCCCTGACCTGCCGGGCTGAGCCCCTCGGCCTCAGCCTCTCAACTTCGCCAAACTTCGACCGACCGACAGCGCCTCGCCTCGTCCCTCCCCTCGCGTTTCCCGCCCTTCCGAGGGCTCGCCCTGTGCTCCCGGGCCTGAGGGACCCGAGCAGAGCTCGTGCCGCCGCGAGAGCCGGGGTGCGTGGGGCTGCGCACGACGAGGACGGCCTGCTCTGGGTGAGGCGGCGGGCCAGGCTGGGGTAGCGCCCGGAGGACCTTGGGGCTAATGCGGGCCAGAGCCCTGGGCTAGAGAGCCCCAGAGAGGCCCGAGGCCAGCGCGGGCGGCGTGAGAGGGGGGACCTGCAGCCTGGAGGCCCAGAGGGCAGAGCTTTCCAGGCTTTGAGGACATCTACAACCTTGTCAACCTAAGCTGGACCCGACTTTATATTCTTTTTAACAATAATGTGTAATTGTGCAAATTATGCAAACGAACATGAACGCGTTCTCCTCTTTACCCTACCCCTAATCTCAGTCCTATGTCCCTTGGTAACCCCTGGGAGCAGCTGGGGCGGGGGTCTCCTCAGATCCTTTCCCCCCTGTGTTTAGGTAGGTGTTTAGTACCCTGTGGAGTTTTCCAGAGGTTCCGGGAGTCCCTTGAACCTCTCCAATGGGATTTCGCAAAAGAGTGGGTGAAAGAGTAGGCCACTTGAAACCTGTTCTTATTTCGTTTCTGCAGGAAGGGGAAAAAAGATCCAAGTTGGTGAGAACATGAGTTTAGAACATAATGACTAAAACCAAAATTTGGGCACAAATATTCCTTAAGTGCCAGTTTTCCCAACCTCAGCAATGGTATTTCCCCCCACCCCCTACAGTTGTGACAACCAAAAATGTCTCTAGACTTTCTTTGCCACATGTCCCTTAGGGGGCAAAATCGCCCTCTATTGAGAACTGCAGCTTTAATCCTATACTGTCGGCAAGTAATCACTTTTTAAGCTCCAACACAGATGGCCTTTCTGCACCAGCCCTTTCCAGCATTTACCTGCCTCTCTGGCTGGACCACTGGCCCCTCTATGTTGGCTGTTCTGATTCTCATCTACCTTCAGGTCTGAGCTTAGTCAACTACCACCATGTCCAAAGATCGACCCCCTCTGTCCTATACCAATGGCAGCCTACCCCCTCGCAAACACAGTTACTCTGTCTCACTTATTATTCTATTTCCTTCATAGAATTTATCCCAATATGGATTTCATTTCATTTCTTTGTTAACCTGTTTTGTTTGTTTATTTGGTTTTTCGAGGAAGAGCCTCACTCTGTCACCCCGGCTAGAGTGCAGTGGCATCATCAGAGCTCACTGTAACCTCAAACTCCTGGGCTCAAGTGGTCCTCCTGCCTCAGCCTCCCAAGTAGCTAGGACTACAGGTGTGCGCCACCACAACCTGCTAATTTTTTCTATTTTTTGTAGAGATGGGGGTCTCACTCTTGCGCAGGCTGGTCTCCAACTCCCGACTTCAAGCAATTCTCCTGCCTCAGCCTCCCAGAGTGCTAGGATTACAGGCGTGAGCCACAGCGCCTGGCCTGTCTTCTTTCTCTACTACCTTAGAATAAGTAAGTAAGTTCCATCAGAGGTCTGGTCTGCCTGAGTCACCCCAGGATCTCCAGTGCTGGCACACAGCAGGCACTCAATAAACATTGGTGAACTGGAGCAATAAATTACCCTCTCCTCCTCCTAAGGGCTTCTGTGGAGTTTGTCTTACTCCTTTCCTTCCTCATTCCTTGCTGGGTTCCTGTGATCTTTGTTTAGAACCTGAACGGGTGAATGAGCAACTGTGCCTGGCCCCGTGCTAGGAGCTGTGGGTAAAGCCTTCACCTTTTCCACTGGCTTATCAACTCCTGAGGGCAGGAGCTGTAATTTTCACTTCTTTTATTATGTTCACTGAAGTATTCAAACAGGTTGTTGAATAAACTAATCAATGACTTAAGAAACGACATCAGATAATTAAAAATTGATAGTACTACAGGGGGCTTTAGAAATCATCAAAGTCTAGTCCTTCACTTTACAGATGAGAGTTTAAGTGATGTGCTCAAGGTCCCTAAGCTTGTTAATAGACCAAGTCACAAGTACAAGCCATGGTCTCACACCTCTTATTTCAAGGCTCTTTCTTGTCTCCAGCCAGGCTAGTTTCTGATTACTTTTCTGTGAACCTGACTTACAACTCAAACACAGAAATCCCAAGCCAAATACTTGCTTCTTGTCAACTAAAAGGCTTTGAGCCTGTACTCTTCATCTTTTGATTAAAGCCAACCCTGGGGATAATGGCCTAATGAACTCAGAAGTGCTCTATGATATTCAAATAATTTCCCGGCTTCCTTTGTACCTTTCAGTAATAAGAGACTGGAAATTGTCCCTGTCAAAGCAAAGTATTTTTGTTTGTTTTGGAAGGGGAAACTGTGTATGGTGGTAGAAATTGATCATTGTTTAGAAATTTCCAAATAACCAGAAGTTTGGCCTTTGTCAAAATGGTCCAGTTGTTAAAGTTTTATCAGACCCTATACCCAGTGGTATAATAAAATAACACATGAAATAGGTGAAAAGAGAGGGGAAAAATCTTATCTGAGATGACTTTCATTGGCTAAATGTGACCTTTAGCTCTTTAAACACATTTGTGTCAATTGGTTGTGTACCTGAAACACTTGTCGCTTATCAATCAGTCCCTAGTTAGACCTTTGTCCTTGGAGGGCTAAGGACAATTTTTCCTTCTCAGTTAAAAGGAATTTAGGGATTCTTTGTGAGAACATTTCATCTAGGCAGCACCTGGTTAGTACAGTCTTACGGAGTCATGCTCTCAGCATTTAGAATTGTGGAGTTTTTTCTGAGCCATCTGACAGCATACTGTGTCACAGGAAGTGGAGTTGCCTACCTCGAATGATTGGAACTTTCCCCATCAAGTTCAGTTTAACCTTGGAAATCTTCTCCAAAAGATGGTTTATTTGAGGGTTATCAAGATTGACACATTGAATATAAAATGTATTCCCAAGAGGACATCTCCCAGGACATGTGTCTCCTTCTTCAATGTGCACAATCATGATACCAAATACAGAGAAAAGAGATTGGAGGGAACAGCTAAGTAGGAAGGATGGTTCTTTTATCCTATTTGCTTTCAACTTTTATTAGAATTCCTGGAACCATCATAACTTCCAGTCATCATGAAGCTGACACCACCATATTTATTCATTCATCAAGCACTGATTTTGTACCTACCATTTATAAGAGCACTCTACTTGGCACTGCAGGGATCAGAGATAATGACTTGGTCCTTGAGCTGTGGAAGTTTACAGTTTAGTGAAAGAGGGAGACCTGTAAACACATTACTCACATAGAAAATAGTGTGAAAATATTAATGGAGGTATAAAGTATATGATAGAGTGTAGAGAAGGAAGCTATATATTCTGAGCTGGGAATCAAGACAGCTTCACAAAGGAGTTGGCATTTTAGGAGGAGAGCATGTGTATATCATTTCCTTTACATGTTCTTTGGCAATGGCTAGACCACTTCAAACCAATAAAATCAGACCTTTTGCCTACTGCTTTAGAACCAGGAGAGAAACGGAGGTTTAAGATCCTTTCCACTCCTGGCAGCAACATGCTCCTGAAAGCTACATGTTGCCTTTGCAATTCCAAGGGCCTCACTCATGGTTAAGAGGAGAGCTGGTTAGAGAGAGTCCCCTTTCATCCTCATCTCTGTCCTCACTAAGGTGAAATCAAATGTGATCTTTTCGGCTCCATTGTTTTAAACCCACTTGTTTCTATGTAAAGATGTTATTTTATTCTGGTTTCCGTGGGGGGCATGCAGTATCCATGTGACTGGGGGGAGTGGGCAGTGATGTTTATAAATGTATTTATGAATGGGATTCTGGCGTCCTAGAATTTTCATTATCACTGAGAAGAAAAGAGAAGCAAAATGATTTAGAGAACTGAAGTTTTGAATCAAGCCTCTGTGAGTAAACTGCATATATTGCTAACTTATTTGGGATATTTATTAGAAAGAAAGGCAAAGGTAAAGAAAGGGTTGCCAGCTTGGCTGTAGCCTCTGAACTTTATCCATCCTTTGGCAGCCAAGGAGAAGCCAGTCAATATAAAATAAGTCCCCAGCTGTAAGGTCTAAACATCAGCTCCTGCAGCTTTCGCCCACATATTGTCAACCTACAAAATTTAAGTCCATATGTAAGTGGCAATTTATTATGGCCTTCATGTGCACTCAGAGTTGCATATCAATTTCTGCCTCCTTTGAATTGATCTTTTCTGAGTGGCAGAAGGATCTCCATGTGAGTGTGTGTTTCTGGGGAAAGCCTAGGGTTTAATGAACTGGAACAGGAAATGACAGGGGCTGTAAGTGACAGGCTGCTGCCCGCTCAAGTGCTCAGACTAAGAAATGATGTCAAGGAAGATGTTGAATTTGCAAGTATTACAGAAATGTTCTCTTTTGTTACTTGGCTCAGTCTTCTGCTGACTACAAAGTTTTGGTGACATATAAAATGATGTTATTCATCCTAATGATTATCATTTAATAGAAAAAAGTTTCAAGTGAAATAGATTTTAAACTGGCTTTCCACGTTTGCTACTTGGTACATCTGCACGGAGATCTAACATGTAGTGATGTTCAAAATTCACCACACTATTGACAGCCCATAATTTGAGGCCCTTTATTTTTCCCCCCTTTATTTTCTATACCTCTTGGTACTTGGAAAATGACAGTTACCAAAAAAATGGTTTAGAACTCCTGTGAGATCATACTGCAGCTTCAGACTGCAATACGACAGGGTTTTTTTCTTGCCTTAGTTTATACTAACAGTGATAAATTAAATTTGAAAGTATTAATGATTTCTGATTGAGAATGTCCCTAATTTAAGATTCAGAATTCTTATGATCTTAGCATAAACTGAATACAATAATATGAGAAATCTGAGGCAGGTTTTTCTTACATTTCTTTTCATTAAACGAACAAAAATGAATTCCTTCCTTCCAAAAGAAAGGGTAAACATCAAAGGTGCCGCTATAATTAGGTAGGGAAAGATAGTCTTTTAATAAATGGTGTTGGGACAATGAGAAGTATGTGGAAAAAAATGAACCCCTATCCTTAACTCAAACTGTACACAAATTTTTTTTCAAATTGTATCATAGAGCTAAATTCAAAAGCTAAAGTAATCAAACTTCCAAATAAAAACAAAAGAATATTTTTCTGATATTGGGGTAAGATTTCTTAATCACATGACAATATGCACTAAACCAGAAAAGAAAAATCGATAAATTAGACTTAATTAAAATTAAGACAATCTGATTATCGAAAGACGTCCTTAAGAAAGTAAATAGGCAAGCTATAGACTGATGAATGAGTCACATACAGAATATACAAAGAACTGCTACAAATCAATAAGCAACAGACATTCAATTTGAAAATGAGCAAAAGACTTAAATAAGCATTGTACAAAAGATATTCAAATGACCAATAAACATAGTAAAATGTACTCAGAATAATATCAAAGAAATGCAAATTAAAACCACAGTGAGATAGATATCGTACACATTCAGCAGAATGTCTAAAAATTTTAAAACTGTCATTATCCAGTGTTGCTGAGGATGAGGAGTAACTGGAATTCTCATACATTATTATTTGGCAGTTTCTTCTAAAGCCAAACATACACCTACTCTAGGACCCAGCAATTCCACATCCAGGCATATGCTCAAGAAAAATTAATTCATACGCCCACCAAAAGACTTGTACAAAAATGTTCACAGTGGCTTTATCTCTAATAGACACAAATTGGACAAAATCCAAACATCCATCAACAAATAAAACAATGCGTGATATAGTCACACAATGGAAAACTACCAACAGTAATAAAATGAGCAGACTACTAATATATAGAACATAGATGAATCCCAAAAACTTTATACTGGGAGAAAAAAAGCCAAACACAAAAGAATACATACTATATGATTCTATTTATATAATATTCAAAACAAGCAAAATGAATCTATAGTGATAGAAATTAGAATAATGGCTACCTCTGGTGGGTTGGGTATTGATTGAATGAAGCACAAGTGGTCCCTCAGGGTGAAGGAAATAGTCTGTTATCTTGAATTGAGTGGAGGTTTCATGGTGTATACATATGTAAAAATAATCATGCTTTGTATTTAAGATTTGTGTATTTTACTATGTATAAATTATACCTCAATTTTTAAAAATTTTAAATAAAAAAATTACCAAGGACCCCTAAAGAGCCTTTGTTTATGTAACAGCTATCAGATTTTACCATATTAGAAATTGAAATGGAGAAATTCAAAAATATTTAACTCGTTTAAAAATAATAAGCTCTTACACATTAACATAACATCTTTATGAAAAATAGCTATGTTGTCTAAAACAAACAAAATTAATGAGCAGACTGACATTTTTTCTTTTTTTTCAGACTCCAATGATAGCAAGAAGAGTGACATTTTTACATCTTTGCAAATTTCTTTAATGTCTGGCTTAAAAGAAGACAGCTGGATGCTCAAACCTGCCTCTGTGTTTGTTAAAATCTCATATGTCATGCAGCCTTTGGAAACTCTAGAAAGCAAGTGAAAAGACAAATGATAGCTTAGTATTATTAATATTATGAAAATAGTTTAGACCACATGACCCTCTGAAAGAGTCTCAGAGCCTACAGGGTCTCCCCTTACCGTCCATTGGGAACTACTGCTCTGATCTGCCCCTGAAGCTGTTTTTTAGCATGTCGCTAGAAGAAAAATAAAATACCCAAGTACAGAATAGGGTTCATGTTAGCTACTGCTTCTTACACAGCTTCCCTAGTATCTTTCTCATTTTCTACAGTTCGACCCCTGCCTCCCCTATATTTTCCAGGTTTAACAGGTTTGGAGAACAGGACATCTTTTCCTCTCGGCCCAGCCCTCGGCAGTGGAGGCAATATTCCAACGGGCTGGTAGATGGAAGCTTCAGGACGTGTGAGCATAGCAGGGGCTGAGCTCTGATTCAAGGTGACTTTGATCACTTTCTACTCTCTTAAGCATAATGATCACCATAATTTCCTATTAGAATTAGTCTTTGTTTTGACAGATGTATTCACATATGCATCCTGTATCCCACTGTAAAGTACGACTATCACTGCAGAAAGTTCTCTCATGCCCCTTCTCAATTAAACCCTGTCCCTACCACACTCTCAGAGTATTAATTAATAAAAATCAATCCCAGAATAATTTTTAACTAATAGCCAGTGAAATTCTTTTTAAAATTATTTAGGAAATTTCTGGATGTCTTGGCCCCACTGTTCTTGGTTGCAGACTCTATAAAAAGTCACAGAAATTTTCTAGCTTTTCCTCAGATAATAAGAGATATTTTGGTTTTTTTCCTGTAAGTTAAATTATGAAACAAGAGAAATGATCTTCAAAATGTAAAACAGATGTTCAATAAGAGCTTTTTCTTTCCATTATACTGAACTGCATGAATCTAAGGAATAATATATTTAATGGGCCAAACTCTCAAAAGCAAAGAAAAAGCAGGTCGCTATCGCTCATTCCCATTTATCAATAATCCAGCGAGGCAAAGCTTGTGTTGTATTGTGCAAGGTGAAAAAAAGCTCTCAGGCTTCAGAGTTGCAGGATACGATTAAAGCCCCTTGACAATAAACCAGGCTGGCCTCCGGACCTGTTTCCCAGACAGTGCTATTCAACATCAGCACTCCAGGCAGATCGGAACCTTTCAGAGCTGGGGGAAATACATCCTGCAGTGCTTAATCATACACATCTTGAGGCTTGCAGATAAACGCACTTATCAAAAGAAGGCTTGAGTCCCAAACCAGGATCGAGTGGCTCACTTATTCCTTCCTCTGTTCCACTAAAATGGCTTTTTAGTGCAGAGGATAATTGTGTGCACATTTATTAAGTCCCTGTATGGACCTGTCCCTGGAGAGCACACGTGGATGAAAATGATGCCCAATTTCAAGGGGTTTGCAGTCTATGTAGTTCTCCATTTTATGGGGAGCACCAGGTAGAGAATAATTTCGACTAAGAGGTCAGGCAGGGTGGGGAAGGTACTTGTGGAAGAGGGACATTTGAGCAAGGCCTTAAAAGATTGGTTAAGATTTTGACAAATATGTATGAGAGGAAAGAGCCAACCATTCTTCATGTTGCAGCCCAAATGATCTTTCTCGAGCACAGATCTGCACCCTCCTTCCCTGCTTAAAGCCCTTCAGGGGTGAGAAATATTCACTTTGTTTTGGGAGATAATGGTGCCCAGCACACAGTGGGTGAAGAAACTGAGGGCCAGAGAGGGATGATGTTGTCTCCAATGGCAGAACCAGACTGGAACTCAGGGCCCCAGGGGACACTGCTCTCCTTAAGCACCTCAACAGCCATTCTTGGCTTAACTCACTGAGCCAAAACCCAAGGTGCCAGCAGGGCTGTGTTCCTTTCTGGAGGTTCTTGGGAAAAGTCCATTTTCTTGCCTTTTCTAGGCTTCTAGAGGTCACCCACACTCTTTGGCTTACGGCTCCTTCCTTCATCCTCAAAGCCAGCAATGGCCAGTGGTTTACTTCACACATCTCATCACTCTGACACTGACCCTTCTGCCCTCCTCTTCCACTTTTTTTTTCGGGGAGAGTGGATAGAGTCTTGCTCTGTCACCCTGGGTAGAGTGCAGTGGCATCCTTGTAGCTCCCTGCAACCTCAAACTCCTGGGCTCAAGTGATCCTCTTACCTCAGCCTCCTGAGTAGCTGGAGCTGGGACTACAGGAGTGCGCCTCTTCCACTTTTAAAGCCCCCTACGATAACATGGGGCCCAGTCAGATTACGCAGGATAATCTCCCATCTCAAGGTCCTCACCTTAATCACATCTGCAAAACCCCTTTTGCAATGTTGAATAACATGTTCCCCAGGTTCCAGGAATTAGAATGTGGACATCTTTGGAGGGCCATTATTCTGCCTACCACAGGTACAACCTAGTTGGTACCTCCAAGAGTTGCAACGAGGTTCATCCTGGGATTGCTACAAGAGGCTGGAAACTGGAACCAAGTGTTGCCTTGATGGTAAGAAGCCAATACTGGAGCTACACTGACTGGAGCATCAAGCAAAACAGGTAGGAGCAACTCCCTCTGCTCTCCTCCTGTCTTCTAGTCTCTAGTGCCCCGTTGGCAAGACCTATCTCGAAGCCAGCTGCTAAGGAGAATTGTAGTTTTGCAGTTTCAGTTTCAGCATCGCAGAACAGAGTGTAGAAGGGCAGGTTGGAGGCTGAGAGACATAGCTTAGTAACTGACAAAGATGCCACTAAAATATTGTTTAAACAAGTGACAGCCTAGGATTACATTATATTTACTAAAAAGTTCATAACTCTAATATATAATGGCTTTTATAAACCAATATGAAAGACAACCCAATAAAAATGGGCAAAGAAAAGAATAAAAAATTCACAATGGGCAGTAAACAAATGAGAATACCCTTAACCCCATTAGTGAGCAGGGAAATGCCTTAGTGCCTAGACCCAGGGGAAGGAGCTCATTCTTTTTGTTTAGAAGATAATCCTGATCCTTC
>NW_012145634.1:946718-1009742 GCF_000956105.1 Propithecus coquereli
CGTGCCCGGCTTTCTGTAGAGTCACCCTGGATACCCATTTCTCTTCTGGTTACCTTCCTCTTTCTCTGCCCAGTCCTGCCCCACTGCCCACCCCATCCCCAGCCTGGCCTCCTGGTTCAGTCTAGACCGTAGGATCAGTCCTGGGCCTTCCTCTAAGTGAAGCATGAACCAGACCTCCAAACCTTCCTCTTGAGGGTTCTGATACTCCCAGGCACAGCCTTCTGTGACTCACGCTGAATGGTTCTCTCAGGGGAAAAGGGGAAGAAAGAAAAGGGTTCTGTGAAACAGGAAACACTTTTCTTCCACAAAGTCAAACCAGACACTAGACCTGCAGGGCTGTCCTAAGGTTTGTTTGCATGTTTGGATGCTCCTATGCTTTTATGCTTCAGAGGCTAAGCTGGGATTACAGGTTGAATATCCCTTATCCAAAATGCTTGGGACCTATTAAGTGTTTCAGATCTTGGAATTTTGTTTTTGGATTTTGGAATATTTATATTATACTTACCAGTTCAGCATTTCTAATCCAAAAATCCGAAATCCAAAATGCTCCAATGAGCATTTCTTTTGAGTGTCATGTCAGTGCTCAGAAACTTTCATATTTTGGAGCATTTCAGATTTCAGATGCTGAACTTGTACTAAATTGCTCCCTCCTCCTCCGCCTGCCCAGGGGCCCTAGGGTGTATCCAAGCAGACCTACCTCCCTACCTGTAACTGTGAGTGCCAAAGCAACTCAGGTGTGCTCCGCTCTAAGCTGTAAAGAAACAATTAGCCACACTTAATGGAGCATAATTTGTTATTTTGGTATTCTATTCCCAAGGGTTCCCTCCTAAATTGTTACCCATAAAACTACACATAAAACTGTGTATTTCATAGAAACAGAGGAAGTGAGCTCCTTTTTGCTTTATTTCCCTGTGAGTTGAAGTAGTGGGTATTCCTTGGAAATGAGGTTCATTGTCACCAAGAGGGAAGGCTGTCACTCACTGGCTCACATCATTATGATGTAGACACATGTACAGAACCAGCTATATAATTTGTGGGGCCCAGAGCAAAATGAAAATGCGGGGCCCCTTGTTAAATATATTAGGACTTTCAAGACTGCAACAGAGGAGCATTGAATCAAAGGTGGGCCCTTCCGAGCTCGGGGCCCTGTGCGACAACAGGTTGCATGCCCATGAAGCCGGCCCTACACACGGAGAATGGTCTGAGGACTAGAAGGACGTGGGTGACTCCACCCTGAGGAGCCCAGGCACACAAGCAGTCCCTGCCCTTATAGAGCCTCTGCAGAGAAGGGAGAGGCTGGGAGAGACCAGGAGAAAGCACAGGGGAGGTGGTGGGTCATGTGGCGAAGGGCAGCATCTTCTGGGCGGTCCTCCCAGATATGATCTGCTTGGGGTTGAGTATCAGAGGACACAAAGATCAGAAAGAACCAGCGCACGTGAGGACATTGGAAGGGGGGATGCAGGGTGTCTGAGAACGCTGGGATTGAAGGAGGGGTGGGCACAGCGCCAGGGTTCTAGGCATGGAATCATCTCCGTTTTGTTTTCATTTAATCAACTTTCTTTTTTTAACTGAAGTAGAATGTATCAAATTTAGATGAATGAAGCTTTTTCTCCAAACCTATCCCCTCCCTTTTCTCCATCTTAGTGAATGTGAATCACTGTCCACCTAGACAATCGAGGCAGAAGCTGGGAGTCATCTCTGACTGATCCTTCGCTAGTCCACAGAACATCAGTGCTACTGTCAGTGTCACTCTTGAGCCCGCACATCCACTTCGCTCCATAACCAGACACCACCATCCTTCCTGGCCCTGACTGTGACAACAGCCACCTCACTTATGGCTTTTGAGTCATGTAGGCTGGAGTTAAAGTCCTTACTCTGCCACATGTTAGCTGGGTGACCTTGGGCTGGGCTCTTCACCTCCGAGCCTCAGTTTACTCATCTGTAAAATGGGAATAATAATACCTACCTTAAAGGGTTGTTGTCAGGGCTAAATGAAAGGACAGCAGTGGCTCAGCATCTTTCCCGCTCTTTCCTTCTTCATCCCTCAGGCCTTAGTTTCGCCCTGATTTCCCTTTCCTGACTCGCTCAGTCCCGACTCCCACAGGCCTCCAGACCGCTCTGCAGCATTCATCACACTTACTCATCTCCTACTAGTCCTCGCCAAACAGTGCACCCCCAAAGAACAGCTTTGTTTTGCCTGGTTTTGAACTTATGAATGGAATCATACAGCACATAATTTTATTTTTTTCCAGCCAATATTTTGTGAAATTCATCCATGTGGTTGTATGTAACTAGTGTATTCATTCATTGCTATGTTATGTTTTGTGGATGAATGTTTCACAAGTTAGTTATCCCTTGTCCTACTGATGGGCAGTTGTGCTGTTTCTGGCTTGTATATTTTTCTATGCCTTAGTGTGAGGCTGTTGTTCTGGATGGCCTACAGAGGCGTGGGACTTTGGGGTGGAAGGGAAGGAAGAGGAAGAAGCAGAAGCTCCTCTGGACATGGGGACCAGGGCAGGAAGGACCCACAGGACAGCAGGACTACTGAAGTGCAGAGCAGGGCTGAGGGCACCACGAGGAAAGGGTGCTGGAGGGTCCCTGGAAGTTTGCTCCTACTCTGAGACCAGAGGGGTACACCTCCCTAAGGCCACAGTTAGGCTGTTTGGCAGGCATGGACGCCACCCCTCTACCCTCCAGACCTGTTGCCTAACCCCACTTTTCTGTTTCCTGTGGGGTACAGGCCAGCTGTGTTCATAGAAGTGCCACACAAGGCAGCGTATTGTACAGTACTGCACTTGGGGGGTCAGAGGAAACACCACAAACTGGCCAGGAGGTCACCTTCTGGTGTCTGTCCTTTCCCAGGATGGGCACCCCTCAAGGGGTTTGTTTGGGAAATTCAGAGACCACGAGCTGCACATGCAGACGCTGGCCAGCACAGAGGTAGGGCGGCCCCTGAAGGAAGGGCCCAGACCTCACCTGTGCTGGGAGCGAGGCCACACTATGGAGCCCATCTCTTGGAGACTTCAGCAGCCCAGGGCAGAGCTCCCCACCCTTCCCAGAAAACCTGTCCCTGGCAACGCCGCAACCTTAGTATTTCATGTTGAAGACTGTCCTGGCTAGAGATAGCCAAGAGTCCCCCAAGTAGGAAAGATCTGACATAGCTCCCTCTTCTCTTGGGCTTGGCAGATTTGGGTAAGAGGACGGGTGTTGCTGCCTTGCAGCTGGCAGGCGGTGTGGCAGACAAGCAGATTCCCACTGTCTCCCACGGGACTACACGGGAAAGCAGGTAAGGGGTAGAGAACCAGCCACGGGGGACGTCCGTGAGAGAGCACTGGCAGGATGCCACCCTTCCCACTCCAGAGCAGTAGAACAGCCAGACTTTGTGAAACATGAGCTACTTCCTCAGTGCATCCTCGACAGCCCCACGGGTGAGAAATGAAAGCAGGGCAGAGTGCTTAACCATTCCCGACCCACGTAAGTGATTGAGCGGGCTGGAACACAGGTCCACAACCCTGAGCCAGGGCTCTGCCTGTCGGGTGGCACAGAGCTGTGCACACACAGTCACTTGCTTGGGCAGAATCCGAGCTCTAGCGTCCTCAGGCTGAGGTTGTCTCAACACCTGACAGAACTGGTGTCTGCTGCAAATTGATCTCAAATGCTGATTTGTCCCTGTGTTAGGGAAGCTGTACATTGAGAGACAGAGCTCCTCCTAAGAAACAAAATGAATTTTAGTGAGTAGCTGGTTCCCTCCTGCAGTTGTGACTGCTTCATGCATAACTTAACACAGTTCTGAGTTTTGGAAAGAAATAGTCCTACGTAAATCCAATGTGATAGCACTCGTACTTTACTTCTTCCATCTCATCGGCCTTGCCTCCCAGCACGCACTCCCAGATGGCTCAGGAGAGACCAGGCAGTGCGGTGGTTGAGGGTGTGACCTCAGGAGGCAGAAGGCCTGGATTCAAACCATGGCTCTACTGCTTATTTGCCAGGTGACCTTGGGCGAGGGCCTTAACAGCTCTACTGGCTCAGTCGCCTTAGTTTCTAATGAGGATATCATAGGACCTTATCAAGCTTACAGGAGAATTAAAAGTGTTAATTCATGTAAAGTACTTAAACAGTGCCTAGCCCATAATAAATCTTAACTATCATCATCTTGTTCCATTCTTTGTTCAGAAACCTCAAACAGCTATAGAATTGAGACCAGCATTTGGCCTGACACAGGAGAATTTTTTGGCCTAAAGTTTTATCAAATAGTTCCTGCTTTCCCTTGTTTGCTGACCCATGCCCTCCTGCCTTGGCTTACCTTGACCTAATATCGCCATCTGTTGAAGCCACTGCTGTCCTTCAAGGGCACGCTCCCCGGGTCAAACGCCCATGAACGCTCTTCTTCCTCAGAGCTACGTCTAACTAGTCAGTATCCAAGTTCTGTAGCCACCAGGCGGTGGTGCTCATCAGACATGAAAAGGATTCTCGACACAACTCTTCACTTAACATCTCTACCTGCTTAACGCCCCATCCACCACAGCCCAACTCTCCTGCCCGTTAATGGATTATGAGATGTCATACACTTCAAAACAAGAGCCGAAGTACAATAAGTTTTGTAAAACACGCAGAATTTCATAGAGTCGAGGAAAGAGATGTTAGGAAACTGCTCAGATGAGTGCAGCCATTGGCAAATAAGGACCTGAAAGAGTTAGCAGGTTCATTAACTAACGAAGAGGAAATAGACGCATGTAACTGAGGAGGTGCTTCATAGGGGATGATGTGAATATCAATTGTTAAAGGATTAAGGGGGAAATTAAGGAAGCCCTTGACTAACTTCTGCAAAAATGATCCTGTGATTTATTACACTGTGGAAAATCAAACATGAAATGGTATCCTACTGTGCAATCATATAATTTGGGGAGGTAAATACACCTAAAATATTCTGTTCAAAGAATTAGCCCATAGTTGCAATTACACTTTGTTAAAAGATAATTTGTTTTAACAAAACATTTGGGAGATGCTGGTCAAAGGATACAAAATTCAGTTAGGAATAAGTTCAAGAGATCTATTGCACCACATGGTGACTATAGTTGATAACAATGTAACATATTCTTGAAAATCACTAAGAGGGTAGATTTTAAGTGTTCTCACCACAAAACGTAATTATGTGAGATAATGCATACGTGAATTAGCTCAATGTCACCAATCCACAATGTATACATATTTTAAATGATGTTGTACATTATACAATTTTTGTCAATTAAATGTTAATTCGAAAATACTTGTTTTAATAATAGTTTCATTTTGCAAGGTAAAAGTCTGATCAAACCTTTCTATTTACTATACGAAACTCGGTCTCCATTTTAAGTGGGTTGACTCTAAGAGGCTCTTTCAGGTCCCTGTTCTTTTTGATGGGAGTCTTTGAATATATTTATCTGCCTGATCCTCTCTAATAAGCAGGAGGACATTCTTCAGAGCAAACAGTGCCTGAGACAGAAGTGCCATGTCATCTCATGGAAGGTAGGGGCAGGGATGTGTCTGAGTCACCAGTGAAGGCTGCACAGAGCTTCTGCCCTCAATTACTTGTTAAATGAATGAGTCACATAACTGGGGCTATTAGAAGCCAAGACCCCATGGTGGAGGCCTTGGTTAGGGTGCTCAGCAATGAGGGGTAACAGAATGTTAAGGCAGAACAGGGCAGAGGGTGACTGAGCAGACAGCCAGGCTTCTTAGGCATTGTCAGTGATCTCTGAGGGTATGGGGTGCTTTGGAGGGCAGCAGGGCCACCTGAAGGACATGGGAGTGGCGAAGGTGCTCTAGGAGGCCCAGGTAAGAAGAGGCAGAGGTCCCTACTGCTGGCCGCTCTGCCTCACCCAGAGCAGCACACAGAAGCCATGTGTAGTAGTTTTGGGTGTTCTGGTTTATTCCTGCTTGGTAGGGGTCAGAACTTCCTATGACTGAGCTTCATAAACAGACTGAGTGACAGAGCTTTCCTAGTCCCAATTTTCCCAGTCCCAGGAAAGGTCGGGGCAGTGGGTATCAGGGGGAATTCAACTACGATATGGAAATAGGTGAACTTCCTACTTGGAGCTGAGGGAGAGGAGGGCAAACTAGTACCAACATTTACCGCCGCTCCAGGCACTGGCTCCATCGTGCAAGCAGAGAACAGCAAAGGGCAGGTGCAGCCCTATTGCTTCCCCCTGGCTGACAAGGGGGAGCTAGCAGTCTTCAGACCCATGAGAACTAGTCCCCGAGTTAATGCCTCAGAGCCACGTGGGGGTAGGGGGACAAGGTGTGCAAGTGAAGCATGGCCACATAGGCTGGTGCAGGTGGGGACACCTGATGCTCTCACAGTCTCCCCACGCACCTGGGGAAGGAGGCCTCTGCTGCATCCCTGGCAGAGACTCACATGGATCGGTGGTTAATAATAGCTCTCCATTTCCAGTACCTTGATTTCTGTATCTCCAAGGAAGCCTGTGTGCAGGGAGGGCAGCGAGCTGAGCCTCGGGAGCACCAGACCTAGGCAGCAGGGACAGGAGGGCGGCCGGCAAAGTCCCACAGAGGGGCCAATTGCAGAGGCAGAAGCAGCTGCAGGAGGGGTAGCAAGATTGTGCACTGGAGTGGTTGAGGAGTGCTTTGGGGTGGGGGCTGCGGTGCCTGGCTGGTCCTTAGGGACGCCAGAGCCAGGTGTCAGGGGGCAGCAGGAGCAGGCTGAGGGGGAAGGGGCAGTGAGTCAGAGACCATATAGAACTGGCTGCTTTTTCCAGTTTGATGGTAAAGGGAAGGACTAAGATATGGTACTTGCTGGAGGCAGAGACTTGCAAGAACTTGCTTTTCAGGCTGGAGAACTGGAGAGCTTTGGGGACAGGGAAGGAGCTAACCAAAGTTGAAAGAAAAGGAGCTCAAAGGCATGATGGATGTGGTACAAAGCCTGGTAGCATCTATTCCGGCTAATGCCATCTTCGTCACTTACTGAACCACTACCTGTTCCCTAACCTCCAAAGTGTTAGGGTTTCTGGTGGAAAAACCTGTACCATATTTAACTAGTCTGTAACAGACACTGAAAACGAGTAAAGCTTTGTTGCATAACATTTTTAAAAAACAAATCCAAGACAATCTGCTAGATGAAGGTGTTAAGTCAGTTACCTCTAGGAATTGGGAATTGTAATTGTGTTGTTTGTGTTAATGAACAGTATAATTATTTTAAAATGCAAAATACTACTGGAAAATTCTACAGTAGAATCTTTTCTATAGTGAAAACAGCCTCCAAAGTGCTCTGTAAACTGAAAGGTTCACATACTGGGTTGTTCAAAATCCCTCACAGTACCCAGAGCCTCTTTCTGCCCCCACTTCTTGGCAGGGGAAGGAAGTCCCAGGAGAGCACTTCCTGCAGTGCCCTGAGCCCTCAGAGCCCAGAAGCCAGGCTTGCGCCCACTTCAGCCAATTCAGAATGAGCAGCAGAAAGAATGGTGTGTGTTTCCCGTTCGGATAAAAACAGAATCTATCTGGAGGCACTTAGCATTGGTGTTTCCAGCCAGCCATCCTGCCTCCTGGTGGGTCTGGGCTGCCCACTGACCTGAAAGTACGTGGTGCCCAGGGTCTCCAAAGCCAGGGGATCACATTAGAACCTCTGGGTACTTGGGAAGGAAAAGAGAAAGCGGAGGTGGGGAGAAAGGAAGAAGAGCAGCACTGCTGGTGACATTTGTTCTTGCCCCCACCCCACCAAGCTTCACAGATGTTGCTGTAGCAGGGAGAGGGCGGGGAAGTACTGTTTCTGCCACAGCCCCTCCCCCTGAAGCAACCTGAGGAGGGCCTCCCAGGAGCAGCTCTTGGGAGGTGTCCTGCTGCCAGGGGTGGCTGCAAGGCCTCCCATTAGTGGAGCAGCTCCACCTCGGGCCCCTTAGCCCAGCAGCAGCCTCTCGGTTCCACTGGAGCTGCTGCTCCAAGAGCAAGGGTGTTTGAGTTCCCGCCCCACTCCCCATAAGACTGAAACTAAGATGCTCTCTAGGAGTCAGTGACAACTATTCAGAGGCAAGGAATTCTAACACTGGCCTCCACTTCAATCAGTCCTCATCTTCCCAGCAACAGGCTGGCAGGCTGACAGCTTATGTCTACCCCAGACTCAGCCAGCAGTCTCTGAGGCAGCAGCTAGTTGGTTTACTACTGAGTCAGATGAAAGAGAACAGAATCATACCACTCCTGAGGACGCAGATCATGTCCCAAGGGCTGACAAGGACTTCCAAAGTGGGAGCTGCCCCAATACGTGCATGCCAGCTGGGAATAGCACTCTCTCAGGGACTTAAAAGAACCTCGGGTTCTAAGGATTGATATTCCAGCTGGCAAAATACACTGGGGCAACCACTTACCACTAACTCATGTCTATTTTAACTTAGATGAGCCAGCCTTAAATACATTCAGCAACTTCAGGCTCCTTGGCATTGTAGACAGCAGGGAGGACCAGCTGAATGCAAGGTCTTCACTTCTTTTTCCAGCCTTGGGCTCTGGGATTCTTACAGGGACGGTAAGAGCACATAGCCTGGCCCTGGCCCTGGCCCCGGCATCTGTGCTGCACAGAGAAGAGGCCCACCGGCTCTGCCTTCCCCACTTCTCAGCCCAGAAAGCTACTCTACATCTCATGGCTCTGTCTTTAGTCAGGAACTTAAAACTCCAGTTGTTCAGCAAAGCGAGGACACATCAGTCTCCATGGGACTGCTGCCATGGCAGGACTTAGGAATTCTTAGATGCTGCTTCAGCCCCAGCAAGCAGTTTCTCTCAGCACTCCACTCCCATTGCCTTTACACAATTTGAAAGCTTCAATGCACATGCAGACCTGCATGTTAAGAAATTCTTTAATACATACATGAACTTTCATCTTTGGCTAGTGAAAAATTTGCGATTTAGGGCAAAATTCAGATCAGAATGCTTCAGAGTCAAAATTTTACCCCTGTAAGGTAGAAGAAGCCAGGGTATGGCCTAGTTTTAATACACGGTGGAAGGAAGTGCTGCCTGGCTCTGATTTTTCCAATGTCTGCTGGAAGCCAGAGACAGAAATGCCATCTCATCTAATGGGATGGTGGGGAACGGAGCATTTACCAAGAACCCACATTCAAATCCCACTTAGGAGCCAAGTGCTCTGCTATAGATGAGGAAGTGGCTCAGAGAGTTCCTTAAACACCCACGGGCAACTCGGCCAGCACTACAGGGCCGTGCTTCCACCCCGGGCCTGTGGCCTCTGAAACCCAGGTTCTTTCTACCACGCTGGTGGTTTTCAGACTGACTTTTGTGTCGGTGCATCAGGTGTTCTCTGAACACATTTGTTCCACATGTCATGTTAAATATTAATAACCATCTTTAAACCATGTACACTCAAGGGTTTAAAACACACACTGGCTGAGGCTGCCTAAGACCTCACAGTAAGGTCTCCACTGCTGTGTGGCTGTGGACTTCGCAGGGTCACTGACGGGAGGGCACTGGCCCAGTCCTGTGATCATGAAGCCCAGGCCCAACTCAGTGCCAGCGGCCCTCACCTTGGAGTCATTCCAATGCTTACAACCTTTGGGTGTTTCTTACCTGGTCCGTGGAGGGTAAGGACTGAAAGCAGGTGTTGGATATTCCATTAATCCCCCTTTTCACACACCTACCTCAGTGTCATCAATAACCAGAGCGAGCAGGCAAGCTGTGACTATTACCATTTGCTAACACTTCTCTGTAAAACTCAGGATTTTTCCCCATATTGTACAACCAAAACAAAATTCAGAAACAAACTGGATGCTGAGACAGTTCACAAGTAGCCATTTGCATTCATTAAAAATGCAGTGGCTCACACCTGTAATCCTAGCACTCTGGGAAGCCAAGGCGGGCGGATCGTTTAAGCTCAGGAGTTTGAGACCAGCCTGAGCAAGAGCAAGACCCCATCTCTACTAAAAATAGAAAATTAGCTGGACAACTAAAAATATATAGAAAAAATTAGCCGGGCATGGTGGCGCATGCCTGTAGTCCCAGCTACTCAGGAGGCTGAGGCAGAAGGATCACTTGAGCCCAGGAGTTTCAGATTGCTGTGAGCTAGGCTTACACCACAGCACTCTAGCCCGGGCAACAGAGTGAGACTGTCCCAAAAAATAAATGCTCTCCCCCACCCAATATGTTATGAGTTGAATGTTGATGATTCACACTAAGAAAATCTCACTTGTTTTTATGTATTTGAAATGTTAAAGAAAAACAGAAACACTGGATTATACTATAATATTAACTTTTCAATTTTGTTAGGAGAGGACGCCTCTTAATTTAAGCCCTTTGGTAGCAACTATATTAAACTGCTCTCCAAGATTTCTGGCTTGGCTAACTCAAAGAGAACCAAGTTAATACAACTATTTACATAAAGCTGTCTTCTGGAAGCACAAGAGGGGGAGGAAGTCAGGAAAGTTTTCTTTGTTCAAATTCTGCTGTAAACTCATTGGATATTCTGGATGTCTCTGCCTCTCTCTGGGCCTCAGTTTCCTTAATGAAAAAGGAGGTTGGATTAAATTAGTGGTTTTCAGACTCTTATTTTAAGCACCAGAACCTTTGTTCATATCAGATATTACTTGGAAGTCTAATAAATATTTGGGTGGGCCTGGGGCTCCCTCCCCACAGAATAGTATGAAAATCATGGAAGCAGGAGACCTAAGGTCCCTCCCCACCTCTAAACATCGGGATTTCATATATCCTGCCTCTGGAAGACAAATACTTACCTTTACACCACCCCCTCCTCACTGAGCTCCTCCCTCCTGAACTAAGTTAGGGATAAGCTGATTCCATCCCTCGAACCTAAGATACTGCATCACAGCACTGGCTGGAGAATCAGAGTGGCAAGCCAAATCCAGGGGCTGAACAACTGTTTGTGGGTGAAAATGAGATTTATTCAACTTAAATCGTCACTGAGGCTACAGCAGAATCAATGCTGTTACAATAGGCCAGCACTACTGTCAGCAGCAACACACAGTTTATTTCTTAAACAGCATCCAAACCTCATGGGTTATGCTTTCATTTTTTAAAAAAATCTTATAAACGAGTTGGGAAGCAGTTAAAGGCCAATTTTAAATGCCAATGTAAAACAAATTTCACTGAAAATACAATTCAAATGCAACTGCTATGAGCACTGTAAGAAAAGTTGACTAAGAACTCAGATATAATAGAAAAGATCTTAAATGGTAAATAAAATACAATAGCAGCGTTTAAAAACTTTGTAACTTCCATTTCAGAAGATGCCCCTCCCCTGCCCATACCTCCCATGCCTCTAACACCACCTAGCGTAGGAGGAGGCCTTGTTCTAGCAGGGAAGCAACTGGTATCTTCACAGAACGTGCAGATGAACTTCACAGCAGCCGAGAGGAACAAGGCCTCAGTGCGAGTGTGTACGGGTCACCTCCTACTCATACATCTGGTCCTGCCCTCCAGAAATCTTGTCAATCTCAGTTACCTCAACTTAGAACAACCTCCTTGGAAATGTGACTAAAAAGTAAGCAGCTGGGACTCCTGCCACATTATCCAAAATTCCAAATGGAGAATCAATCAGTAATTTCCCCCCCACAGCCCAGGGCCCGTTTTTAACTCTGCTGTTAGCCCTATCGTCAGCTAGTGCAATTGGGTGGGCACAGCTGCAGCCCTGGGGACAGGTCACTTGAATTGGCACCAGCTAAATGAAATCCTGCAACAGCACCTTCCAATCAGCCCTCATTCTTCAAAGATCAACAGAGGTCAGGGCTAGAGTTAACTTCAATAGGCATGGGATCTCCTAGCCTCAAGTGCAAGCAGCCAAGTGTATCAGCTATCTCAAGGACAATAGCTTATAATCTTATTCTAGAACCTATCTTCAATTCCCATTTTGATGTTTGTTAATAGCCAGAGATTGGTTAACAGATCCTCTGGCACCATTCTGTTCATTCTCCTTTAGATCTGCCATAGTACCATTATTCTCAAAATATTCTTCGCTAACATGGGAAGTAACTGAGCATATTAGCAAAATTAAGAGAGAAAAAATTTACTATATATCCTCACTAGAAAATCTCAGTAGATTAAGGCAGCAGTATCATCTTTTTGGACTGAGGTTAAGGAGGCCAAAGTATAGAACGAAGGAAGGTAATGAGCGTGCCAGGATAGGAAAGTTCTGAGATGAAGACATCCTGGCAGCTCAAGGTCACTGTTAGTACCCCACTGCTTCAGACCAATTTCCTCCATGTGATAGCCTGAAGAAAGGTGGCCTTGCACACAGAGAACTGCCCTTGTCCATGTGCAGCCACCTTCACCTGGGCAATTCCTTGCCTTTGATCCACAGTGTGCGTGTCTCACCAGCTTCTGGGCTCTTCATCTTCCTATACCCAGCAGCTCTCCATTTATGGACCCCCCCCACCCCCAACAGCCTCTCTGAGCTATGCCAGTGTCTTGATTCACTCGGGGCTAAACCATTAGACCTCAGGAACAGTAGTGGCTATGTGTAGACACACGCCGGTATGGCATATAGGTTGTTCACAACTTGGTCTGAATACAGACTGGGTTCCTTGGTGAACTGAAGGCAACTGAGGTGACACCCTCGCCCCCTAGAGAACAGACTTATTCTCAAACACCTGCTGGACCGCACTCACAGCTGAGCTGTTTCTAAGTGCTTATATACTTTAGACAGAGGGTACATCCAGAAAGTAACGCTAGAGCGACTGCTCTACCCCAAAGAGTTGTTACAGTCCTCAGGGGGGCTCTGAGCAGGTCACTGTTTGGGCCCAGCCTACTCACCACAGAAGGTGGGCTGGCAACCCCAGAGCTGGGCACCACAAACACTAACTTCCCTGAGGAAGGTACTACATAATGTATCTTACGCACAGTCCCATGGGATGGGTAGGATGCCCAGCAGTGATGTAGGGGAAAGAAAATCCACCTCTGTGAAGAGCAAGAACTAGTCTAGAAGTGACTAGATGCCACAGCCTTGCTTGGTTGGAAGCAGAAATCAAAGATCTAAGGAGCAGAGGTTTCTCCCTGTGTGGGGGGATGGAGGGTGGGAGACCTCTCCTTGGGCACATAACCCAATCACATCCAATTCCGTGTCTGCCCCAAGTTCTTTCTCTGCCCGCCCACATTCTGTCACCCAAGAACAACGGGCAGAAGCGGTTTCCAGTCCCCACCCCTCATCTCCTTTCACTCATCACTGCACGAGGGCTCTGTTCCTGACACTGCACGTGCAGCTTGATGCTTCCGGGGTGGGGTGGAATTAAGGGGCCAGAGCACTGGCTGCCCGGAAATCAGAGCAGCAGCCAAAAACGGCCTAGAGGCCAGAGGTAGTTTTAATTATTACTGATGTGCAATTCTTCAGATAAGAACAGCTGACTGTTGAGATGTCTGACTGCTTTACCTTCTTTCAGCTTAGGAGATCTTAGGGGCAAAGTCGTCAAGGAAACATGTTTCAGAGCTTGGGCATCATGGTGGGGCTCCTTGCCAAGGTCTAGAGCCGAAAAGAAATCCGTAGTTTTCCTTTGCCAAAGGTCAGTTTCTCAGCAGCACCTCTAACCACTTCTGTGTGAGAGGGAAAAGGGATGAAGAGGGGATAAACCACAGGGCAAAGAATTAGAACGTGTTAGCAAATGCTACCATGCGGAACACTCAACTTTATTCACTTTATTTATATATTTAACAATTCTAAAGTATTTACTTCTTGTTTTGACAAAAAATGAAAAATATAGGAGCAATGACTGACTCCTCTTTAGGAGAAAAGGGTTATATGTACAGCTACGGAGAGTTACGGTTCCTCCTTTACATACAAAGGAAAATATTAAAAAAGTGCTTCATTGATCAAAAAAGGGCTAAAAGTTGCAAGCATTTATTCACACTGTACATCAGACCCAAGAAACCCGTATCATAACCTCTTGGCACCTGTCACTAGGAACTGCACAATCTTCCATTAGAACGACGTATCCCTACCTGCACGACCAGACCACACCGAGTGCGGAGAACTACACCTTGTTTCCCTAAACTCAAACTCTGAGCAACCTGCTGCTGCTGGAAGTCAGAGATGTGCGCAGATGCTCTGGGCTTTGCCTGGACTGACAGCACCAGGAAAGGCTTCTGGGCCACACCTTAATCACACTCAGGCACACACAGGAGCCACCTTCCTGAGACACAACTTGCCCTTGGCCACAGAACTGCTTCCAAAGGGGAAGGAGAGTACAGGGCAGGGTCAGAACTTAGGCTTCTCTGTGCCCTGTCACCAGTTAGCAGCTTTCAGCAGAGCCAAGCATGGCCCTTCCCCAAGAGGGAGGGCAGGCACAAAACATGGATGCCAAGATTACAAAGCACAAATCTAAACTCCTCTCCACCCTTCCCACACTCACCTCCACCACAAATATTCTTGATTTAAAGCTCTTTCTGGACCATATCAAAGCTCACTGAGGAAAGGTGCCCCAAATCTCCTCCAGGCCATGTCACTTCTCTAAGGAACCCTGCGGAGTCACCAAGTGGCCCTTCACTGCTGGCCAGCAGCCAGACACATGCCTACTCAGGCAGCCAGGAGCAGGGAAGAGGACTGCTGGGCCCCTCCTGCTGCTGCAAGAAGGGGAGGAGGAAGGCTGATTGTATGGGGACTCGCTCCCTTTTCCAGAGGCTTCTAACTCTAAAGGCTGATTCTACCCTCAAGGGGGAGATCCATGATTTGTTTGGCTTGGGAAAGGGGGATTTTTGGAACCCTGAGTCTGGATTTCCCTGTGCTGGCCGAGGAAGAGACATTGTTTGGGGGACAAGGCTCTGCAAGAGGGACCCAGGAGTGCCTGGGCTCAGGGCAGGCTTTGGCCTTGGCCACTGCATTCTGGCCAGTCTGCATTCTTATGCCTGAGGATGGGAAGCACTACAGAGCCTGGCCCAGGGCGGCAGCCCCCTGACAGAGCCCTAGACAATCTGGGTCAAGTTAAAAACAGAATCCCAAAGGGGACAACATGCTGGTGACCCATTCCCAGCCCCTCACCTGGCTTGAAGGAGCATATACCTTCCTTTCCCAAAGGGGGGTCTAAGGAGTGCCATTTACCATGTACCCCCCTCCCTCCAAATGTCAATCCCAGTTATCTGTGAGGTGGGGCTGGCCCAGCCCCTCTCAGGAGGGAGAGGGCACCAGGCAGTGCTCTTAGGGAAGTTGCTTCCAGCCTCCCCAACAGCGAAGGTTTCCCGAACAGCTCTGATGTGGCGGTGGCGTGAGAATGGTCACAAATGTTAGCACTGGCTTTCTTCCCAGCTCACTGTCTCAGATCTCCACTCCTGGCTCTGACCAGCCTCCTCCCACCCAGAAGAACCAACCAAGCCATCCCTCAGCGTCACCTGACAGCAGGCGGCTCAGCTGTTACAGAGGGCCTGGCATCCTCTGGTCTTCCATCCCAAAAAAAAAAAAAAATTAAGACAACCAAGGGACTTTTTTGTTTTCTGAAGGCAGAGAGGAAGGATGGAAAGGGTAGGGCGTGGTGGGGGTGAGGGACAGGAAAAGAAAAGTCAGTCTACAATCCAGTGGTACATCCCAAATTTCTGTCACTCCGTACAGGTAGTTCCATGCCCCCACTCCAAGTGCACGGGCTCTCGGTCTGCCCAGGCTGTGTGGACCTGTCAGAGGAATAGCATCTTGGCCTCTGCCCACCCCAGGTCACTGAGCTTCAGTTTGAAGTGGCAGCAATGGGCTTATCCAGTTCAAGGTCAATGCTGGAGCTTGTGGGATGTAGGCTGCTATAGCAAGACTTGCACACTCGACTGGGTTCAAAGAGCTGCTGGCTGGGCACCGGAACCTTCTGGTTACAACAACTGGAGCAGAATACGTTCCCACAATTCCTTGAAATGGGAAGAAGAAATAAAACAGTGTTAGTTTCAGCTAGTAGATATGGGATGGGGAAACCAACTTCAGAAGGCAGACTTGGCTGTGTGTAATCTGGATGTGCTGGAGACTTCTCTGAGATCAAACACTTTCATTTCTCTAGCCCAGGAACAAAGTGAGCGGGGAGGGCATCCCTACCTAGCAGAATCACATGCCACTTTCGCTCCAGGGCCAAAGATACTTGGCTGCCTCACCACTATGACTCGAGGTGTCCAGGTATACAGGAGGATGCTGCTCAAGAGAGATCTGTGAGAACAAATGGACCCAATAATGGGTAAGTCTCGATCCAAGAAAACCCAGTGGCCACATCCACCTGGGCAATGGCTTCTGTGTAGCTTGTGATCACTGAGAGGCCAGAGTCAAATGGAGCTGCCTTCAGGCCCTTCAGACGAGAGAAACAACTATTAAGCCCAGCTGGGGAATGAGGAGCCTTGCCCAGGGGCCACTTTCCCAGGGGCTCAGAGGCAGCAACATGAAGGGTAGACTGCTGCCATCTTGGATTGCTCTGCCAGCAGCATGCAAAGCCAGGAGACAAGCAGCCCATGATGCATGCTCAGAGTGGAGAGAGGTGGAAGGGGACAAGAGCACAGATGAACACACGTGCGCACACATACCCCTTATTAGATAGGTGTCAGTCAATTATGGCTCACTCCCTTGCCTCATGCATCTCCAGGGAAAATCAGAGCTCTTCCATAAGGCCTGACTACACCCAGGGCCCAGGCCTCCCTCTCCCCCTCCCCTGGAAGTCCAGCTCTGATGCATCTGTGCCACACAGGTCTGTACACCCAGACAGTTGCCGGTCACAGCTAACAAGAAAGGGAAGTGGCAGAGGATGAGTTTCTGCCCACCTTACAACCCTACCTTTGCTGGGCCCGAAAATACAAATCAATCCCAACGAGCCCAAGAACAAGAAACTCCCAAGGAGCCTGACAAGCTCACTAAAGACTAGGGGGAAGGCAGCTCAAAGGAAACCCTCCTTCTTAGCCAGCATCACTTGCTACCTTCATTTACATTCCTCAGAATGCAAACCTACTGCTGGATTAAGGGCCACTTAGGCACAGAAGGAGAGAATACTGAAGACCATTTGGGGACAAAAGAAATACTGCAAAAGGTGGGACACAGTGCAAGGGAAGGACAGAGAACTGAAACAAAATCACAACTCTGTTTCTAAAAAGCATGAGTCAGCAAGAACCATGGTTACACAGAAAAAATCCTGAATGTTTACATTTATTTAACATCCCTGCTGGAGTTCAGCTGAAAAGGCTGGCATGAATGTGATCAGTTAAGCTTTTCTGACTTCTTTCAGGGGATCCTGAAAGACCCTAAATGGAGTCTTCATGCTAAAACAATTATCTGGAAAGATCACCTCTGTTCAGTCCTGGTCTCTTAAAAAAAAAAAAAAAATAAGGAGCAGTGATGCCATTTGACCTGAAAGTTACTAGCATCATTCTGGCATCTGGCATCCAAAAACAGCTCTGACAACCCAGCTGGCTCCCACATGAGACCAGCCCCTGCTGAAACACTGTTTTTTGTCACAAACAAGATGGTCTGGCTGATCTTTGTGGTGAGGAGGGGAGGACATGGCTGCAGCCTGACACCCTCAACGGTCTCCTCAGTAAGCTGCTTTCGGTCCCCCCATGCCCACCTGCCTGCCTGTGGACACTAGCCCAGGCTTCACCCCAGTGAGTGCAGAGAGGGGGGAATGACAGCGTTAGTGTGAAGTTATTGTAGATGTACAGACATCACAGATAGGTTGTAGCATATGCTCACCACGTTTGATCAACACGGTCAGCGTCCCTGCAAGGAGGGGAGAAAGAGCTCAGGAGAAGCCAACCAACGATATTCGGGCATGGGGTGCAGGGTGGGAGATATATGGTCCCAGAAGCATCATAACTAGGCAAAGAAGTTGTTCCATTTTCAATCCAGGTTCACCCACGTGGGTGAGCCATGGCATGACTCAGATAAACGTCTTGTCCCAAGAACACTGAACATCCGCCAGGCAGTTGCCATCCCAGCTGGGGCAAAGCATCCCTAGTAACTCACTACTCCAATCCAGAAGGAAAAAGAAGTCAGGAGCATTAAGGATTGGAAGACTCTGTCCTTAGCTGTCCCTACTGCTCCCCGCAGCTACAGCTGCTCACCAATGGCACAAGGTAAAACAAGTTTACAGTCAGGAAGCAGGGAAAGGGAGTAGGAAAATGAAGTTCCCTGCCTATAGCAAAAGAACTATTTTTGCTCATGGCAGCCATGTTGAATGGGAAGAAACTTTAAGCTGGAAATAAGAAATGGTGGTTCCAGTGGTGGCTGTCACTCTACCAATCTGGGAAACAAAACAAAAAAGGCTATCATTTGCACAGTTTAAAATTTAATAGTGATCATCCTGAATTGGAACAAAGATATCAAATGCAGTTATGCAAACACTAATTTTGGAGGCCCAGAAGATCAGACCCTAGGGGTCTGCTCAGACAGAACACCGCCAGCCAGATGCTCACAACCCTCCACTCTGCAGGCTCTGTGGGCCAAACTTTAGCCTCCATACCCAGCCCACCCTACCACACTCCCCAATGGCACCTGCAGTGGTGCTTCCTGCTGGCGAGCCAGAAGGCACTGTCACACGAATAGCAGTGGGCAGCCAGGTGGTCAGGGAGCCAACGGGTCATCTGCAAAACACATGGGACCAGGTTAGTGACAGGAGATGAGCCATACAGCTGGAGCCAGCAGAGCCATGCTGGGGCAGCAAGAGTCACAAGGACCACATCAGCTCCAGTGGCACCAGCCCAGCAGGTTGATGTCAACAGTACAAGAAAGGCGTCCAAATCGTTTCCCTGGAGGGGACTCCAATCTCCCCTGAGATAAGATGGCAGGCAGCAGCACCCTGGGTCACTGTGAGAGCTGGCAAAGCTCCAGTTCATAGAGGCAAGGAAGAGGGAGAACAGCTTGCTGAGTCTCCCTGGCTTAGAAATTCTAAGTTTGATGTGGGTTCACAGAAACTGAGATGCCAAAGGCTCCAGGCTAACCGTGCTAGGAGGTTCTTCCTTGGCCAGGGCATGGGGCAGGGATAGGGGTGGAGAAGAACCACAAAATGTTAATAGTTGCATACACGGCACTCAGAGCAGGGGCTGAGCCTGTACCTCTGTGTCCTGTTTATCCACCTGTTCCCAGCTGGCTTCAGAGAAAATCTCTGTGCTGCAGCGAGACAAACAGCTCTGATCCAGAATGCTTTCCGAGTCGGGGATTGAAGTCTGTTGGCAAACAAACACAGCTGAACAGAATGAACCTGGTCTCCTCCCAGAAGAAGAAAGGGCTTGGTAAAGGAGGGAACACTGAGGACTCTGGGTGGGCCTGAGTGATAGAGCTGCCAAATCTGCAGATGCATCGGCCATCAAGAACTGGGCCAGACAGGGACAGAGATGAGGCTGGGCTCAGCTGGGAGAGGGACACATGGGTTATGTGCAGTGACTGTACACAGTGACTGTGGAGTAGAAAGATAGGCCTTAAGATTCTAGAAAGTAAGTGAGAGAAAAGTGACCAAAATGGAATGGGAACTCTAGAGTATCAGCTGCTCTAGTGCACCTGTCAATCCAACCCCACCACTTAGTTAAAGCTGAGTGCTTTGGGCATGCCCTCCTTTCTCGGGAAGACTCTTTGGGAACATGAAAAACCATCATTAGCATGAAGGAAAAGCCAAGAAGTCACTCTGAATTGAAAGTCATTGGATGTGCCCGCCTTTAATGTACGCTGACCACTTCAGAGCCATGCTCACACTTACACTTCAGCCTACCGAGTCAGACCCGCCCAGAAGCACCTCCTTGAGAACCTCCCCTCTGGTATCCCCATTTCTAGCCACCAAGACCCATCAGTGCTAAATCCTCAACAGTGCTAGAAACCAATCCCTTCTCTCCACTTTTACTGCCAGCACCTGCCTTGGGGTGGGTACAAATAGTTGTTTAAGGAGAATTAAACCATGCTGGGCATGGTGGCTCACATCTGTAATCCCAGCACTTGAGACAGAGACAGAGACAAAGACAGAGAGAAAGAGAAGTAAACCTTTCAAAGCTACAGCCCATGTCTGCGAGGGCTAATACTTTATTAGCTACTAAGGTAGGACAGGAACTACAATTTGATAGGAATACTTGGCATTGCCCTACAAATGTCATTCTGCCCAGGAGTTCAAGCCTTTCAGAAGACACGTGATCCTCTCTCTGAAGAGATTTGATCAATCATGTAGTGAATGCTAACTCTCTTCTTTTCTTTCTCTAACTGCCCGAGAGGACATCTGTGGAAAGTAGGCAAAGCAGAAAAGCAGCGGCAAGCTGCCATTTACATGGCTGAGGCTGATCTCCAGCCTCTCTCCATGGGGCTACTCTGGACTTTCCCAATCCTTTTAGAAATCTGTACCAATCACCATGCACTCAGCACAAAAGGTGCCTGGCCTCAGTGTGCCCTGTCTCCTCAGGCAGCTATGGAGGAACCACAGCCTACTCACCACTTCATCCCCAAAGTCCCCATTAAAGCGCAGGGAGCTGGTCAGGTACTGGCTCTCCAGGCGACTCTTCAGCTCCTGAACTTGTTTCTTCAAGGTCTCCACTTCCTGCTGGTGGCCCGACTCAATCTGACGCAGGCGCTGTTGGATCGTGTCCGTGTACACAGGCATGCCGTCATCGTCCAGGTGGCTGCGGGAAGGCTGGTCGGGGCTACCACTTGCAGACGGCCTTCCAGAGTGGCTGTGCAGCCACTTGTGGTGCAAGTTCCTTGAGTGTAAGTGGGCAGAGCTAAAGCTTGTAGCAGATAGCTGGCGGCTGAGCGAGTCCTTGTTCCTACCAGCCTCCCCACTGGCGCAGTGCCCGTTGGGTGCGGGGTACTTCTGGAGGGTGCTAAGCCTTGGAGGCTGCTCTGAGGCCTGGTTTTCAGTCTCTGGGGCACCGTTGCACACAAGTCCCTCTTTACATTCGGCTAAAGGCAAGGCACAAGGGGAACGTGTTGGACTGAGAGTGCTGCCAGGGGATGTCCTGTGCACCAGAGACTCCACCTGGGGCCTCTCGACCAGGCTCCTCTCTGAAGGCCTGGGCTCCACGGTTTGGGGAAGCACGTCCTTGCTACTGAACCTGCCAGTGTTCACCAGACAAGGTCTATGGTGGCCTTGAGGCCCACTTTCTGACTTCACCTTATCGTCCATTAACATGTCCATGGAACTGTCCGGGTTTGGTCCTCTGGTCTCAAATGGGACTGGGGAAGGAAGAGAATGTGACTGTGAGGTATCATAGCCAACGTTTTCATCTGTTGGGACTAGAAGGACTTTTTCTTCGTTATCCTCTGCCATCTCTCCTGTTGGAAGCTGCTCCACAGGGACCTCCTGGGAATTCTCTCCGCTGGGTGGGGCCTGGAGAGAACTGGGGAGAACACTGTGCCCACCCTGCTGTTCAGGAATACCCTGTGAGAACAGAGACAGGCTTGGGCCTGGATTGCTCTTCAGAGTGGCACCACTCAGTTCTGGGTCTTGGTGAAGTCCCATGGCTAAGCCCTCGGGCGTCTTTCTCCTGCTCTCCTTTGCTAAGAGGGCCTCCTCTTTCACTTCCTGCATCTCGGTGCTCCCCCTGTGGGCAGGCTCCTCTACCCCACTCTCCTCTTTGGTGGCTTCTTGCAAAATGTTCTCCATCTGCCCCTCGGCCACTCCAGCTGCAACAGACAGCTCTGCGCCCCCCAGCACTCTGGTAGGCTTCCCTAGGCTGTCAGCTGCAAGAGGTTCCTCTCCAGGGCCAGCCAGGCTGCTCAGTTCTAGTGAGCGCCGGTGCTCCTGCCACTTCTCATTCAGGCTAGGGTCACTGCTGCGCCGGCTGGGCAGAGGCACTGTGTTGTCGCAGGCTATGGTCAGATTGTCAAATGATCTGGTCTTTGGTAGCCTAAAAGAAAGCAGTTTGGGTGAAATGAGAATCTCAGAGACTATTTCAGAGGGAAGTAGGAGATGAGAGGTTTTAACGGGCTATTGTTTCATAATTGGGCACATTATAGCTACTCATGGAACTGTGGCATCCCTGGAGTGAGGCTCAGACTGCTAGAGCAGCAAAGCTGAGTCCTCCTCCTGGTCTGCAGATTTCCTCACACCGCCCTCACTCCATGCCCCAAACATACAAATAAGCTAACAGCAATGCTATTTTTAAAAAGATATTCTTCATGATGCTGCTGTGTTTCTCAGCTGGTGGCAAAGTAGCATTGTTGATTTTTTGATATTATAGTATTTTAAATTAATGTATTATCTATCAATCTGAATTTAATAAAGCTAATTCACAAGTGGCAAAGCCAAATTCTCTATCATTTGACTGCATTTGCCTTTCAAGCCTCAGATGACTAATCACGGCAAGGAAGGAGGAGCACAGAGCAGAGGGTGAAACAAAAACCAGGGGGTCATGGAGAACCCAGACAATTTGTTCCGTAACTGAGAAACTGCTCGGTGCATGCAAAAGGAAGGAAGGAACAGGGCCCAGCTCACTTCCACAAACAAGGCCTTACAGTTTCATAGCCCAGAAATCATTATAACTTCCCTGAAAAAACTGCAGAGATCTAAGAAAGACATTGTAGAGCTAGACAATGGCATGATCTCTGGTGGTTCCTGGGCACGTCCCAACATAGGAATATACCCAAACACGATGTCAGGCCTGTGGCATGACCCCTGGGCTCACCGGCTCAAGGGGGGATCATCAGGGCTGGTGCCTGGGGCTGGGTAGGGTGCACAGCTGTCGTCCACGGGGGTGGACGGGGACGGGCAGGGCAGGTACACCGCACTCCACAGCATCAGGTTACGCACGTGGCACACAGGGTACAGAACCTGAGGAGAGAGGGGAGGACGCAGGTTTAAACATGTCCCAATAAGTCTTCTAGAAATGTCTGGAAATGAAGATCAAGAATGAGCACTCAGCTGGAACACCCAACAGGGCTAGCAGGGTTTCCACAAAGAGGCAGCATCTATGGATGCAGGTCTATTTCGCAAGATGACCAATACAGGACTAGGGATTATACATGGCAACATTTTTCACCTCAGAGCCCCTTGTGGGCATGAGTATCTAAAGGATTTTTTAAGGATTTCTTTCTCATTAACTGTTTCTCAGGTCACCTTTTTGGAAGGAATGACTTTTATCAGCTTGATTTGTTGCTTTCACTGCATAAGAAAGCGAGTCATTCTGTTAGTGATTGTCTGTTCATCTGATACAAAAGCTTGGCTTCAGTAGACACTGTCAAACCTGTTTTATAGGATCATTTAAATTAATCATATGAAAAGGAGGAAATCTTCTTCCTGTACTGTTATTTCCCCAGCAGGCACAGTGAAGGAGAGAGAGAAAAGCAGTTAGCTTGTATCTTTTTTTTTTTTTTTTGACTACTTAAATGTAATGAGAAGAATATTAATAGTCCAGCAAAGCAATATAACCTCTAATTAGCCTCCTTCTGACTTCTTTAGGGTCTAAGGTACATTCTGACAAAGGGAACATCATCATGTCTTGACACACAGATGTACGTGCCTCCTTTTCTCTGCTTAACAGAAGGTTCCTTTGGGGAACAAAGTCTTAAGAGGCTTGCCAGATCTCCATGTGAGCAGAGACTCACAAAAACATACATGCCATGTCACACACAGTTTCCTGCTCTCAGACAGAAGCTGCAGTGGGTATCATTGCCTGTTGACAAAGGGAGGGTACTATGGGCCTGGAGGGAGCTCCTTCTGAGCTACCAGTGGCATCCAGGAAGCAACTTAACTGCCTCTTCCACCCATTAGACAGAAAATGCTGGAAATAAGCTCTGGAGGTGGTGTTGGAAAAGATTCGGGTTTAGGGTGGCAAAGTAGAGATGTATTTTAAACCAAACCACCAGGAAGCAGGCCTTTCTCAGGACAGAACGGCAGAGAAAGAATGGCACCAACCCACCTAGAGACAGCACAGATGCCTTCACACAGTCACTACTCAGAAAGGCTCCCATATGTGCCCCAGCCCCAAATTCCTTCCGATCACAGAGGAAAGGCTGATGGATACGTACGGCTTCTGACTGAGAGGAGTACAGGAGGTTTCTGAAAGCCTTATTGCCTGCCCGAAGAAGCGACCACACAGAACACGTCCGTTCCTGAGTATGCTTTTCCCCTCTCTCCTTGGCGTTGTTGCACAGGAATGTTCCAAAGAGGCAGGAATAGGTATGCTGCACCAGTTTCACCTATGGGAGTCCAATCAGGCAAAAATTAAGCAATAGGGCATGCATTTTCTGAGAGAAGGTCAGCCCAGCTGAGTCACCCTATCCTGACATCCCTGAGAGCATTCGGCTCACCATGTCACATTGGGGGAGCCCAATAAGCCACTCAACAGCCGCCTCCTCACACCACCAATTCTAGGGCCTGACCCCAACCCCCATCCAAAGACAGATTGTTGGCACCCCCACTCATCTTAGCTTTCCTGGTAAACAGTCTGAGATTCTGAGTTAACAGGCACTCTCTCAAGTGATAAAGCATATGAACTGAGCACAGGAGCAGGTCTGGGTACAACTCATGTCTGAGCTGAGAGCACACCTGTAAAACTACTTGTTCATTCAACAAATCATTACTGAGCATTTCACACGCCCCAGACATGACTATGGGTGCTAGCTATGCAGCAGTAATTGGCCGGCGCTTCTGCCTTGATGGAGCCTGCTCTAGTTGTAGGTCAAGGGTGACCAGTGCGATGGTGTACAACAAGGCAGGGTGAGAGGAAGAGGGCAGGTGTGGGGCAGTATGGGAAGTCCTCACTGGCTGAGACCTGATGGAAGTGAGAGCAGGTATATGGGCATCTGGGGGAAGTGCTCTAGGAAAAGGCAACCTCACGCACACATGCTTGTGATTTTGAGTAACAGCAAGGAGGCCAGAGTGACTAAAGGAGATTGCACAAGGGGAGAATGGTGGGAAATGAGCCTAGATGGGTAATTCTAGGAGGGCCCTGTAGGCCATTTTAAGGACTTTGGCTCTTACTCTGTGTGAAATGTAAAGTCACCAGAGATTTTTGAACAGAGGAATGACACTGTCGGTCTTATGTTTTAGAAGGGACTCGCTGGGTTGACTCTCTGGAATTAGGGGAGGAGATGATGGTGGCTTAGACCAGTGTGGCATCAGTAGAGGTGGCAATAAGTAATCAGGTTTTAGATATATTTTGAAATCAGAGCTGCAGAAATCTGATAGACTGAATGTGGAATATAAAAGAGATGAGGATAGCATAAAGGTTTATTGCCCTAAACAAACGGAAGGATGCAGTTGCCATATGGTGAAAGGGAAAACTTCTGGAAGATCAGGTTTGGGGTAAGGGAGATACAGAGATCAAGAATAAAGTTTTGAACCTATTAAGTTTGAAATACCATTAAGACATCCAAATGGAGACACTGAGTAGTCACATAGTTGGATATGTGAGTCTGCAGTTAAGTGGAGAGGTCTGAGCTGAAGGTGTATAAATGTGGGACTCATCAGCATATAGAAGGCAATTAAAGCCACTAGACTGGATGAGAACTTTAGAGAGGAAGCACAGATGAGAAGCAGCATGGAGGCTGAGCTGTGGGGCATTCCAACATTCAAAACTGGGGAGATTAGCATGAATTACCAAAAAGGACAGAAAGGACTAGCCAGCAAGGTAAGAGGAGACTAAGAGCAAGGAAGTGCTAGAAGGTAACTGAAGAAAGCATTTCAAGAAAGAAGCAGTTAAACTGTGCCATATAGTAACGATAGATCAAAGATGAAGACTGAGAACTGACCACTGGATTGGCAACGTGAAGATCACAGGTCACCAGTCGCCTTAACAAGAACAGCTTTGGTAAAGTGGTGGGGTGAATGCCTGATTGGAGTGAATTTAAGAGAGAATGGAAAGAGAGGAATTTGAGATAGCAAGGGTGAAAGACTTGAGGAGCTCTGTTTTAAAGGGGAACAGAGAAATGGGATGATATCTAGAGGGGAATTCTGGACCAAGAAAGGGTTTTGATAAGATGGGAGACACTACACCACATATGTATGCTGATGGTCGCAGTATGAGAGGGAGGGAAGCACGCTGATGCAGAAGGCAGAGAAAAGAAATGCTGGAGCCAGTCAGTGGAACAGATGAGAAAGGATGGGAGCCGATGTACTGGCAGACAGAAGAGCTGGAAAACAGCAAGTATAGGGTGCAACCTCTGTCAAAGGAGAGGGGGCAGAGAGCATGGGACAGAAGCAGGGGGCTTGGTAGATGGATTGGAGAGAGCATGGGCTATTCTGATTGCTTCTATTTCTAACTGCTGTCTAGGTTTTCTATCATCCCTTTTAGAAGCTAAGCTTAAAAGAAGTCAAGGACTTTATATAATCTAGTACAAAGGATTCACTGAATAAACAAATGCCTGTTTACTGTTTTTTTCTTTAATAAACATGGGAGATAAAAATCACCCCTCTATTAAACTCTAAAAAGGCTGCATAGATTCATGTGAAAACTGGCCCACTAACATATGTACTGACAACCCCTCAAAGTAAGACAGTCTCCAAAACAAAGAATCACAAACCCAAACTCACAAGGAATGCTTCATTGAACTCAAAAGAGCAAGGAAATTGCCTCTGAAGCTGATGAACACAGTCAAGCCACTGCAGAAACACTGGGCAACGCTCATTCAGGTCATCCGAGTTCTCTCCATGACCACACCGGTCAGCAAATTTATGGCCAAAATCCAGCCACTCCATCTCCACGAGGACCTGGAAACCCTGCAGGGAAGCACCCAGGAAAGACCAAGTGTGCTGGACTATCCAGACTGTGGCAGTCCCGAGTCTGGTGTTGCAGACAGTGATCCCCTTTAACAGTCTCCCAGTAAAGCCCACCCAGCTCAGCTCCTTGGCCAAAGGCTCTACCCCTGATGGGTCACGTGCGTAGGGAAAGTTCCCCAGTTCCCTCAACTCCACTCCATAATCACTGAAAGGCACTAACTATGCATTTATCTAAGCCTTTCTTGAGTCTGTTTACATCTTTAGCCTCTTTCATTCACTATATAAAAGCCACACCTTTTTTCTAAATTTCTTTTATTTTTAAATTTCTGCCTTTGGTGTTATACTTACAAAGTCATGTTTATATAATTCTTCTCCACCTCAGATTTTTTACAAACATTCACATATATTTTAGGGTACTTTATAGCTTTTCTTATATCTTTAACCCAACAGATGGTTATTTCAGAGTAGGGCTTCTCCACAGAACACTGTGGTAATATCTAGATCTACTATCATAACAAGCAACCCTTTTACAGAAGCCCCATTTTTCTGGAGTAGCCAAAACTTTTCCAAGTAGATAGGCTGCAAAAGAAAATATGTCTATATCATCAATACCTTGTTACCCACAATCTGCCCCATTTTACAAGGCACAAGAACTGTCGTAGGTACCATCACAATTTAGCTCAAGGTAAAGGAACAATGATTAAAAACAAAGAAATTTTACTTTCTTTAGACCTGATCATAAAACCCTCAGGTTTCCCCCACTCATCCTGAAGTGCCAACCCCTCCCCTATGGATGCACTGACCTCTATGGTTCGGTAATAAGGGTCCAGCAAGAGCTTAGCCAAGGCCACGATCTGAGGGGTACGGTCCCAGCCATCTGAACAGTGCACCAGCACTGGTCGCTGATCACGATCCACAGCATGCACCACCAGAAGTGCTGATTTTAGGAGCACAGACAAGTGATGGAGCCATTTAGTGCTTTCAAGAGCTGAGAGCCAACTAAAAAACAGGAAGAGATAAGGAAATACTGATTTTTGACTTATTGCATCATGCCCAATGCCTGTCAAATTAAAAAGCAATCCCTAAAGATTTCTCTCTCCAAATATAACACCAGCAAAACAAACAGAAAACCTCCTTGTGTTTATAAAGTAAGTCCAAGGATGAGACCACCCAAACCCTACTATATAATAGAGGAAAGTCTTAGAAATAGACTGTGTAGGCCGGGCATACTGGCACACACCCGTAATCCCAGCATTTTGGGAGGCTGAAGCAGGGGGATCACTTGAGGCCAGGAGTTTGAGACCAGCCTGGACAACATAGTGAGACCTCATTTCGGGGGCGGGGGAGGGAACCAACTTAGAAATTAGCTGGGTGCGGTGGCATGCGCCTATAGTCCTAGCTACTTGGGAGGCTGAAGCAGGAGGACTTCTTGAGCTCAGGATTTGAAGGTTACGGTGATCTATGATTATGCACTGCACTCCAGACTCTAGCCTGGGCAACAGAGCAAGACCTGTTTCTTTAAAAAAGAAAAGAAACAGACACTGATTAACAGAACCACCTTTTGTTCCAAAATCTATATGGATAATTTCTCAGAGAAAATAGTATTTTTCAGTCCATGATAAGTATGCAGAATATAAGAAAAATAGCTCTTTCTGGAATCTTCTCCTGAAGGAAATGTAGCCACTTCTGAGATGTAAAGCAGAAAATATCTGTATTTAATAATCAGCAACTCTGCCCAAAAAATTCTCAAAAAAATGAAGAAAACCCAAATATAAATATGTCTATAATAAGATATAAGCTGGATGCCTTATGCAAAAATGGTACAGACAATATTCCCTATTACCCAGACCCTTACACCTACCACTGTTCAAGTCTTGAATGTTTATTGACTAAAACTGGATGGGCCCAACCTAATGATTTAGACTTATGCAAATTAGCACACTAATGGCCACACCATATTGCTTAACACAGACTGGATTCAGCAGGGATCTAGATGAATCTTTTTATGAAAGGCCTTCAGGAGTATCAGATAGCAAGAACTGCCCCTTGGGAGTAATCACAAGCAGATCACACTTGTCTTTTTAACTGTGTTGACATTTTGTTTCTTGTGCTTTCCCCCACCCCTCCCAATGCCTAAGAAAGAGTTTGGATTTTCCTCAAATGAGACCAGATTTGTAGTTAAGACCACAATCCAGCCCTTCAAACACTGAATATGAGGAAGGAATAAATACTTCTGCCAGGGACTCTGAGAAGGTTATAAAGGCCTACTAAACCTTATGGAGTGAGTATGAATTTTGGGAATAATCTAAGGAGGGGCTCTTGCCAGGCAAACAGACAAGAGAATGTTGCGCATAAGCACTGGTTTCATATAGATTAGTTTGGTCTACCAACCAGACTGTGACTCCTCAGACAGCTAACACTGTGTCTCAGTCACAAATGTACTCCCAGCACAGTGCCTAGCTAACATACAGTAAGGAGGCCTACTGTTTAATGAATTCTAAGTCTGTTGTGGGTTAAAATCCAATCTCAAGAAGGCTTTCTACCTCCCTAGTTAGGTACCTGAAAAACATTTTCTTTCCCTGATCAATTATTTATTCTCATTCCTCACACCTCAAAAGAAACTGAAAGATAAAGCTTAAGGGAGCAAATACTAAGTTACTTCCTAGCCCCTGGAGAAACAATAAACAAGAGAAAGTGTGAGGTTCCCCTGAACCTAACTGAACTATTATTCAATACCAGTTGGCGCTATCCATGCCTAAACAGAGAAGCTGCACTCTAAAATCTGCCAGCTAAGGAGGTACTGCTAAGAGACTCCAAACTCCCTTGTCCTCAGGGCGAACTGAAGTAGAACATACCATCCCTTACCCTCCACAGCCCCAAACATGGCCCTGGGGCTTACTAGCTGTCCTATCACTGCCACAGCTGCTTTTAATTTACAAGGAAGACTTTAATACTGCATTATGATTTGCTGCCAAATACATAAAAGCATTACCTCCTTCTTTAATAACCCCCCCCCACACACACACACTGACATGAACCAGGTTAGGGCTATTATAATTACATCTTTTTGACTCTGAGTTTCAAAAACAGCTTTTTAAGAAAGAATTTTAGTACATGGAAGGTATCAGAGATCATGTAGTATTGATTATATCCTTTTCATTTTATAGACAAGAAAAATGAGACCCACAGTAATTAAGCCACTTGGCCAAGGCCACACAGTCAGTTCATGGCAGATCTCCTGGGTCCTCAGCCAGGCTCCTTCTACAGCCCACCTTAGGGGAAAGAGCGCTGCTAGCTGGGTCCTAGGAGTGTGTAGCAGATGCAAATGGCTAATCCCCAAAGGAAAGCAGCAAGCTCATTTCTTCAGTCAGGCTTTCCCCAAAGGACACCACTTTACCCTCTGGGCTGATTGCAACTATGATGAATTTAATCATTTGCTGCTGGGAATCAGTACAAGTGGTTCAGGCAGCATTTGATTTGATAAATCAAAGACTGCAGCAAAACTTGATCATGAGATTTACTGAACAAGACCCAGGGAAACAACTATGGGCCCCAGCGCAAACACCAGAAAAAAGAAAATTCTGTCTTCTCTGGCACCATATCTCTGGCTTCCTGAAATAGTAAAAGAGGGGCTTTTAAATATTTATCTGTCAATATTTATTTTACAGAACATTCCTCCTAATTTATCTTGTATTCAAACAGTACCCTTGGAGGAGGTGTTATTTCACCTTCCTCACTGCAAATGCCAGCCATTCATTTTTAATAAGCAATAAAAATCATGATAATGTTTTATGTAAATAAGAGACTAGTTTAGAAATTGGGAGATGTAAAAAGAACTGACCTAATAACAAGTTTAACCCTTTTAGAACATGATGAATAAATTCTCACTCTTCGTGGTAAAACATTCCAGTTCATAGCAGGTAAGTGTCACTACAGGACATCAGAAACCAAAGAATTAAATTACTTTGGGCTGAAAGCAATGTAGAAGAGAAGGGAGAGATCCCCGAAAAAGAAGAAGGCAATGCTTCTGTTTTAAGGGTTGAGATTTGTTCTGTGCTGCACATTTTAAAACCTTTCAAAAGGCTTGATTTTCTCCCAGCTCTTCTGCTGTGCTATCATGCTTCTGACCCAGGAAGGAGATACTCACAGAGACTGAAAGTATAACTGAAGTTTACCAAGAAATAGAAGGAAAGTCACCTCCAAATGCACTTTTTTTTTTAAAGAGTAGTGAAAAATGAAAGCCAAGGTCTTACTTTCCTGGATCTGGCATCTGAGTGCACAGCAACCGCAGAGACTGAAAACTCCTCCGAATAGAATGAATGTTTGCCATCCCCATAAACACAACTTCACAGTTCGGGTAATACTCTGGAAAGAACAACAATAAAGAGAACACAAATAAATATGTTGAATTTAAAGCCCACATGGCCAAATTTAAAAGCAGCAAACTGGCTATAAAACATACCCATTGCAGCTGGTGCCTAATGAAACTGCAATGTTTCGATGTTTGACTATTAGCCCAGTGCTTTATTATAAGAAGAAAATGGTGCTTTTGAATTTTAGTTGTCTTTTTGAAAAAGGTGAAAAAGGAAGGTTAGATTTGTGAAGAAGACGTTGACATAAAAACTCATTTTTTTTTTTTTTTTTGACAGAGTCTCACTCTGTTGCCCTGGCTAGAGTGAGTGCCATGGCGTCAGTCTAGCTCACAGCAACCTCAGACTCCTGGGCTCAAGCGATCCTACTGCCTCAGCCTCCCGAGTAGCTGGGACTACAGGCATGTGCCACCATACCTGGCTAATATTTTTTTTCTATATATTTTTAGTTGTCCGATTAATTTCTTTCTATTTTTTTTTTAGTAGAGACAGGGTCTCGCTCTTGCTCAGGCTGGTCTCGAACTCCTGAGCTCAAACAATCCTCCCGCCTCGGCCTCCCAGAGTGCTGGGATTACAGGCGTGAGCCACCGCGCCCGGCCAAAACTCATTTTTAAAAGACCTATAAACTTCTACCGTATCCAGGTTTACTTCTTGGGCCTCATCTAACTTGTGGCTCTCTCTTTGAAAAGAACCCGGCAGAACAATGCCTTTGTGCGTTCAATTTCACCTTGGTACAGATGCTTTTCAATTTCCAACTTAGATCACATCTAAAGAAGCAGCTTGGTGCCTCTGCCTATATCATCAGCACACTGCCGGCACGGGGGTGAGAGGGGAGGGGTCCTCTCCCTGGGGAAAGCCAGCATTGCAATGGTAGGAGTGTTACAAGTCAGAACAGAGGCACCTTACTGGAATTCTGTATTTACTGCTTCAATTTCCAGCTCAAGTTTTCTGAGTAGAGGCCCTCAGTGAGGAGTTTGCTAGGAGGCCAGTGATGAGGCATACCCTTTGGTCAAAGGCAACGAAAAAGCTTTTAGAAGGCTGAGAAATTGAGCCCACTAAAGCAGCAGCTTCCAAAATTATGGAAGAGGATCTGCTTCCCTTATCATGTACAGGTTGGCACAGGGAGGGAAGGAAGATTATGTGGCTTCACTGCACCTCTTCTTCCATTTCTCCTCAGAAAAAAAATACAGTGGTAAGAATCCAAAGAGAAGCTCTGGCTTTTTCAAGACAGGATAAGGAATATGGCTTACCACTCACTTCAAATTGAGAACTAAGTTTCAGCTGGCCATGGGCTAGAGGAAAGAGCATGGGTGACAAAGCACCATACACCTCACCTGGGCATTCACAGCCACCTCCTTTGGCTCGGTTTGCCACAGCTGCTGCATAGGAGCGTGCATCCAAGATCAAAAGCTTCTGCGGTTGAATGGCTAAACTCTCTGCTCCTGAAGTATTTGACAAAGAAGAATCTAGGGATGGAGGGTGGGGGAGGGGAAGAACTAAATGAACCTGTTTCTCCCAGAACTGTGCAAAATTAGAACCACAGCACATATTACGACACAAAAAGGCTCTATAAAATGAAATTCCCTAACCTGAACCCTAGATACAAAGGACTTCTCCCATCTCTTTATATTCTATCTTGCCTTCTTACAAAAGTTGATGGGGATTTACTCTCAAAAACCAACTCCCAGAGCACACGTGGGGTCCACATAGCCCAATCTTCTGTACTTCATTTCTATACCTATGGTCCTTTCATAAAGCCCAATATCGCCCCCCATGGTCTAGAGACACTGCAAGTTCCCTATCACATAAATATTCCAATTCTTGTCATGATAGCAAGAAAGAAAACACACACTCCAGTCTCTTAAATCAACTTTGAAACAAAAGGTCTTCTGGTCTTTGCCACGACCCATGACTCCTCAAACGATCCCATCAAGTGAAGCATCATACTGCCTCTTCTATAAAATTAACTCTATGTCTTCTAAGGAAAAGGTCATTTCAAGAAAAGGTTCTCAGACACTATAAAAACTGCTGCCATGGGTTCAGGGAGCACCTTACCAAACTCCACATCAGAAAGGTCTCCTCCATTGGGAAAGTCTCGAGAACTGTTCCTAGTTGACAGCTTGCTGCCACTCGATCGGGAGTCAGAGGCACAAGCTTTGGCTACTGACTGCACCAGGTGCTCATCATCTGCATTTCGCCAGCCCCACCAGCTAACCTCCGGCTGTCCACAGCGCGCAATGACAGCTCCATTGTTCTGGTGCCTATGCAGGGAACAAGAGACAACAATTGTACCCATCCCAGGGGTCCCCATTCAGATGCTCTGTACTTTCACAAGAAGTAAAAGATTTTAAGTGCCTTAATTAACAGCCTGTCTCTAGGTAAGTGCTGGGTTAGCTTCAAGTCCTCTCAGTATTAAAAAGGGCAGAAGTCTTATGCATCAACAAGAATAAACAAAACCTACGCATATCCTTCCCAATTATCAGAGATTTTTGTAAAGTTATCAACAAAATGACTGTGTACTCTTAGAAAAAAATATTCATAACTGAAATGTTTGGATCTTTACTTTTTGGAAAATAAGGTAAAAAATAATCTACAAATACTACACTAATTCTACTACCCAGTAATGAAGGATTTCTCTCTCCTTTGAAATACTGAACCTGAATGTCCTGGCATAACAGATGCCAAAAGAGAGAAAAGTGTGTGCCTCACCGACTTCTGAGGGTCCACTGCAGCTACTGTGCACTCACAGTGGGCTTGGGGATTCTTTTCAAAACAAGATTCCACCTTTGGGATTTAAACACTTACCTGGCCCCACAATGAATTGCTTTACAAAATCTCCCAAGATTTCATGAGTCACAAATTGCTTTTGTTACAGGCAGATAGCTCAATGAGCCAGCTATCCTTCCTCAGGCTCTTAGAAGTAAAGGAACAGCACCAACCTCAGTAAACCAAACTCTGACAGGTTCTTTTTCAAGAAGACAGACCAGAAATTGTACTCATAGTATACTTTAAGATGCTATTAAAACCCAGGCTTTTCCCAATTAGGCAAACTTTAGCAATTAAAATGTTAGAAAAATTGTATTATTTGGCAGTAAAAAGGAATAAAGTTCTGACACATACTACACGACCAATGAAGCTTGAATATGTTACACTAAGTGAAAGAAGCCAGACACAAAAGACCACATGCTATATGATTCCATTTATATGAAGTGTCCAGAATGGGCAAATCTATGGAACAGAAAGTAGATTACTGGTTACCCAAGGCGAGGGTGGTTGGGGAGGGAATGAGGACTGCTAATGGGTACAGGGTTTCTTCTTTAGATGATGAAAATGTACTAAAATTGACTGAGGTGATGGTTGCACATTTGGAATATAGTAAGTTACTAAGTTGTACACTTTAAAGGGATGAACTGTATGCGGGCGGCATCTCTTAGTAAAGCTTTTTTCTTAATAAAAGTAATCAGTTCACTGTAAAAATGAATTATCAGAATCAAAAGCTGGTAAGCAAAAAATTTAAGTATCTCCCAAAATTCTATTCAGAGGAAACTCTCCTTTAAAGATTGTTTCCGAACACATATATGCAAACACATATGTATGGCATAGATGCATTTAAATAAAACATACTACTGAATCTACTTGTCTTCTTCAGGGAACAATATGAGATTTTTGTTTTTAATCCTAAAGCTCATGAGCCATAAATTAAATTTGGCAATAATCAAATTCCACTGGAACTACCCACCAGTTTGCTTGTAGTTTTAATATCCTCCCTCCCTGGGAGACAAGGAGCTAAAAGTACCTGTATATTGCCAACATGCTCAACCGGCTCACATGTTGAATGGAGCCAAACTAGAAATAAAACCTTCTTAAAATGACCCCTAGTAAATAACAGGCACTGGGTAACTGCTGAGCTAAATAACTCCAAACCTTCACAGAAGAGGCTGGTGGGGTCTTTCCTAAGCATCCTCTTCCTCTGCAATGCTTCCCAGCAGTGCCCAAGAGGAGCAGTAGATGGCACTCTTCAGCCTGGGTCTTGGGTTTTAAGGGCTACTGGCATTATAATAGATTTCAACTAAGCTATTGCAATTAGCAGTTGTTTTCTGCAGTCCTCTAAAATGCTTTAGACTGCACGAAAGAGAACTCAAACACTACAGTTAAAAATCACTGAAGAAAAGCATTTCTATCACTTTAACAAATAGAACCAGGAAAAGTATAAAAATTAAAATGTCCGATAGATAACCTCCCCACTAAAACAATGAATGCTTCAATTTTACATAGAAACGTAATTGTTTTAACTATCCCTAACTTAGTGTTAGGCAAGCTCCCTAAATGACTGGGAGTTTCTAATAATCACCACACGAATAAAGGGGAGCTGTGAATTGCACTACAGATGGGTGCCCTTTGCACCATCTTGCTGTGTTAGAGCAATCTCTGCCTTCAATAATAAATCCAATTAAGTGCTCTCTTGTCACAGTAGGAGAAAATCCTAATCAGGCACTGGTTCAGCATGGTGTTGTCAAGTAAGCACAGCTGGCAAACTCAGGAATCACTACTGCAGCCTACAGAAAACTAAACTCAGTAAACGTAAGTCAGATTCAGAGGCATCCTGCCACCTAGGCTGGCAAAGCAGAAGAGTGGTAGAGTGTCCCAAACATTCTTCAACATACCCTTTACAAACTCCCGAATAACACAGCAACTCAGTTTGGAGCTCAGAGATATAAGACACATGCTCTGAGACAGACACCAGGTTCCAGGATGCCTGTCTGATTTTAGAGGCAGAGAACTTTCATTTGTAATCTTTTGAAAGCAGATTTTCTCTAAAAAATTGCAAATAAAAATTTTCATTTATATATTTTCTAGGGTCTCTAAAAAGGGGGAAAAATCCTCATGTCCTCTAGAATAAATTTCAGAAGAGGGAGAAAGGCTTCCCATTTTTATTATACTCTAAGAAGAGTTTCTTCAACTAGCACTCTTAGGCTTCTATGCCAAAAGAGAGAATTCACCTAAAGCCTCTCACTTTCCAAAAAGGAGAGTGCTTCTCCCTTTTGTTCAAAGTCTGCAAGCCCCACAAATGCCAGGGCTGCTGACCTAACACAGCTGTTGGCCAGAGCAACAACTGGCTGCTTTCCCCATTCTAGTTGGGCTGATCAATGACAAGACTCATAAATCCCTTCAGCTTTCACTACTCTCTAATTCCTGTATCATCCTTACCACTTGAGTGATAAGTAAATCTAGTGACCTACTTTTCTAGGGGTTTCTGAAAACAAGAGTGATGAAAATTGAGATTGAAAACTTAATGGGTTCCACTGGGCCAAAGCAAATACCTTTCCATCACTCTCTATTCAGGGAGAGCATCAGAATTTGCCTTCAGTGGACTAAATGAACAAGCTGGTTACCTACACAGGAATTCCACAAGGAGAAAAATCCCTTCCTACAACCTCAATATTTCAGTGGAATGCCTCCTGGCACAAAAGACTTATTTCTAATGAAGCCACTGTATTGGCCCAACTCAGGGAGAGTCAAAAAAGTCTGCAAACTAAGAAAATGAAATGGAGAATGTAAACATAAGATGACAACATCAGAAACATTTCCAGGAGGAGAAGGAATGACTTCTGAAAAATTTAACACAATCCTGTGAGAACTGAGATATTCACTGAATTACCAAAAGCAGCACTCAGGAATACAACTACTCCCAATGTTGCTAAGAGAAGCTCAGTGTTTATAGGCTGTCATTCAGATGTCACAGCACAGCAGCAAATTAAGAACAACTGTTTCCATTTTTTTTCATTAGGAACAGACTGAGGTCACTCAGGGAACTAACTAAAGGTGCCACAGCAGGGAGTATCATAATAGACTTGAACTCACATCTGTGACTTCAAAATCTGCGCTTCATCACCATGCCACTGTCCCCATCTAGAACTTGCATCCCTTGACTCTCATGCCTCTGATCTCCAAAATCTTCTATCCAGTCAAGCCCCAGCCTTCTCTAAATACTTTCTCACAAAACCGAGTTCTTCCACGTATCCAAGTTTCAACCACAAAGACAATCACGGATGACTCACCTCTATACTCCCAATTCTCACTTTCTAGGACTCATCTCTGAATCCAAAAGCCCTCCTAACATCAGAAGCTAAATGCAGTAACAAATTATCTTCTCACAAAATGTAAGAAGCGGCCGGGCGTGGTGGCTCACGCCTGTAATCCTAGCACTCTGGGAGGCCAAGGCGGGCGGATTTCTTGAGCTCAGGAGTTCGAGACCAGCCTGAGCAAGAGCGAGATCCCGTCTCTACTAAAAATGGAAAGAAATTGGCCAAACAACTAAAAATAGAAAAAAATTAGCCGGGCATGGTGGCGCATGCCTGTAGTCTCAGCTACCTGGGAGGCTGAGGCAGAAGGATCGCTTGAGCGCGGGAGTCTGAGGTTGCTGTGAGCTAGGCTGACGCCACGGCACTCTAGCCCAGGCAAGCGAGTGAGACTCTGCCTCAAAAAAAAAAAAAAAAAAAAATGTAAGAAGCATCTTGAAATAGCAAGTCCAGCTAACTTTTTTACTAAAATGTTCTTATCTGTGTCAGTTGAACCACCAAGCTAGTGTTCTGGATGCAGAGAGGACCACTGTGTCATTGGAGGAGCAGGTTTAGCAATAAGGAAGTAGAGACCCGCCTGGAAATTCTCTGAACCCTCCCTTCCCAGGTTAGCAGCAGCAGAGGTGGCAGACCACATGCAGTGGGCAATAGCACCAGCCCAAGCTAGGGCTGGTCCAACGTACTTACCTGTAGACGACGGCAGGGATGCGCTTCCAAGACCTGAAGCTTGCTACACTTTCTAGTTCTTTGTCAGTGATCCAGGCAGGGACTATGAGCTCTTGGGGATAGCTACCACATAACCTAACAGGGAAGATGAGAAAGGGGAAGAAGAGAAGAAGGAGAGAGGAGGGAGATATACTAGGTGAGCCAGCGTAAGGATGTTGATTATGCTACCAAAGAGCTAGTTAAAGGCAATGAGGAGCATTACTTGAATTTTGGTCCATCAACAGAATGGGTTGCTTTAAGTGTTTGTTTATGTATCTATCAAGGGATACTATCTTGAATTTTCACTCAATGCTGCCTTTTGGAAATGTGGCAATCTTAACTATCAATGGAAAAAAAGGAGCTGGCGCAGGCAGTCTCTTTGTTCTCCATTATAACTCGGTCATAACAAATACATAGGTCATTTCTAACTCCACAAGTGCCCAGTCCAATTACAAAACTGAGAGTCTGCGTCACCTCTACCACACCCTCAGTCTTCCAGGCTTTTGTGAGAGGGAAACATAAAGGACAAAAGTCCACAATTTTAAGTTTCCAAAGACCTCACAGGATTAACTAATTTATTCCTTGATGTGAACCAGAGTGTCCTACTTATAGGTAACAAGTGTAGCCATGGGTATGTGGAACCAATATGAAATGCCAGCCTACTTGTTGCATACACAAACTATTGAGCCAGGTTAATGATGTGACTATGCTATTAATCATAATTTCTATAAAACATACTTCAGAACAAACTATACCTGGGGAAAAAAGCTCTTTTTTCATTAGGGAAGACAGATGCTAGCTTCATGCTAATCAAGCTGGTGTCCTGGGAAGCACTACTTCTGATAGGTTTATATTTACAGGACAATATTTCTTTATGGGTAACCAAATTTTCCTTTTCAATAGTGAAGGCAATAAAGCCTTTAATCCAAATCCTAAAACATACAAACTGCCCCCACCTACCTCTGCTCTAGCCTGTCCTATGCATTAGGGGAAGAGGCAGAAAAACATAAACTGGCTTAGGAGTTGGAGATTTTGATCACTTTTTCACTAAATCTCTCTATTCTCAATTTCCAGAAAATAAAGTATGGGTAATTTAAAAGCTACTGAACAAGGAGAATGGCTATGACCAAGAGCAGCTACACAAACTTCCTAACACCTAACCTACAAACTTCTAAAAATAACCTGGGACACAGTAATCACAGTTAATACTCTCACTGTGAGTCCCGTTTCTTTTGTTTTATACTCTCACATTCTTCCTTTATAGTATGAAGAACTTTCAACACCCCGAAGACTGCTTTTGAGGTACAACTAGTAAACTCAAAGACACAACTTTTTAAAACTCATATTAGGGATTTTTTTTTTTCCCCAACAAGCTTGGTTTAATTTATAGTTTTCTGATTCGATTTTCTGAACATTAAGTTCATTGTCCTATAGGTACTCTACTACCTTACTACTCTATAAGGACTAGCTGCTCTCTGGTGGATAAACAGTTGCCAGTGTAGGAAAGGTGGGTTACACTCAGGAAAGCCTGTGGCAGCCTCAGAATCTTTGAGGCCCCTTCCTCCTCCTGTCTCCACTCTCCCTTCTCTGCTTTGACTTATCATCAAGAATAGGCAAAGGTAAGACAGGTCTGCAGCTACTGACTCCTCACAACATCCCGGGTTCTTAAATCCTAGGCCAAGGCCCATGTTAAAAAGCTGTGTATAGGCCGGGTGCGGTGGCTCACGCCTGTAATCCTAGCTCTCTGGGAGGCCGAGGCGGGCGGATTGTTTGAGCTCAGGAGTTCGAGACTAGCCTGAGCAAGAGCGAGACCCCGCCTCTACTAAAAATTTGAAAGAAATTAATCAGCCAACTAAAAATATATAGAAAAAATTAGCCAGGCATGGTGGCGCATGCCTGTAGTCCCAGCTACTCGGGAGGCTGGGGCAGTAGGATCACTTGAGCCCAGGAGTTTGAGGTTGCTGTGAGCTAGGCTGACACCACGGCACTCACTCTAGCCAGGGCAACAGAGTGAGACTCTGTCTCAAAAAAAAAAAAAAAAATCTGTGTATAATAATTAGCTGTAGCTTTTAAAATGAAAAACGAAAACACTCTGATGGCTGGCCACAAACAGACCAGGAAAACGGCTATGGGAATTTAAGGCAGCTCAAAGGACCACAAGAATGATTGGTGCTGCAGGGAAACTTAGGAGAAGGATATATTAATTTAAATCTCCTAGACAACTTTCTTTTGTTTTATAAAAACTTGGATCACAGACATCACAGTAGTTAACTGCCCTTCCCCACTTAAACATTTTAAGGAAACAGGTAAAGGCTAAATTACATTAACATTTAATGGTTAAATGATCATAGCTGTGAAGCTGCTTTTAGATCAACATTGAAGAACAGAGTAATACAGGTTGAGCATCTCTAATCCAAAACTTCAGAATGCTCCAAAATCTGAAACTAAGTGCTGATGTAACACCACAAATGGAAAAACCTATACCTGACCGCATGTGATGAGTCATAGTCAAAATTTTGTTTCATGCACAAAATTATTTAAAATATTATATAAAATTACCTTCAGGCTATTAATGTATATATGAAACAAATGAATTTTGTATTTAGAATTGGATCCCATTCTCAAGAAATCTCATTATGTGTATGCAAATTCCAAAATCCAAAAAAATACCAAATCAGAAACACTTCCGGTCCCAAGCATTTCAGATAAGGGATACTCAACCTGTACTTACGTCTATTTCATAGGATCTAGAATAAAATTACAGTCATAAAAACTAGCTCCTAAGTGTTTTGTCACTGCTTATGAGGTCACTGATCCTATCTCTAATGTGATGCTAAGTGGTGATGAGAACAATGGAAACTGCCTGCCTGCAGGTAAACAGTATTATCTAGTCATGCCTCTGCCAGGGAGAACAGAGGCCTGAGGGAAGGGTAGAAAGGAAAGTTCCAGGACCCTGGTAAGTAAGGATCATTTTCCATTCCCAAAGATAGCAATGGGAACAGTAGGTTCAAGAAGTACTCTGAAGGTCACCCATTTATACCAGTGGTCCCCAACCTTTTTGGTACCAGGGACCGATTTCATAGAAGACAATTTTTCCATAGATTGGGGTCAGGGATGGTTTGGGGCCGATTCAAGCACATTACATTTATTGTACAAACCTCTCTGCTAATGGTAATCTGTACTTGCAGCCACTCCCCAGCGTTAGCATGACTGCCTCAACTCCACCTCAGATCATCAGGCATTAGATTCTCATAAGGAGTGCACAACTAGATCCCTCAAATGCACCGTTTACAGTAGGCTTTGTGCTCCTATGAGAATCTAATGCCTCTGCTGATCTGATAGGAGGCAGAGCTTATGTGGTGATGCGAGCGACAGGGAACTGCTGTAAATACAGATGAAGCTTCACTTGCTCCCCCCACTACTCACCTCCTGCTGTGTGGCCTGGTTCCTACCAGGTCACAGACCGGTACCGGTCCTCAGCCTGGGGGTTGGAGACCACAGATTTAGACTTAATAAATACAACTCCATTTCAAAGGAAAAGTCTAAGTTCAAATGTTCTGCCACATGAGAACTGGAGTTTCTGCAAAGGCACTGGCTATGAAACAGTCCACAGGGACCCATACAACTCACTTGTACTTTTCATTGATGTTGGAAATCCTCCACGCGTTGTTCATATCAAAACCCATCCTCTCCACCTCGTTTTTAAACCTTGACGTTACATGCTCCCCTAGGGGCCAGAGATAGACAGCAAAAAAGGAAGAAATAAATACCATTTTGAAAAACAGATGGAATAAAAGCATAATCACCCTGCTAGGTTTGTTGTTTTTTTTTTTAAAGGCAGGAATTGTATAAATAATAAAATAACATACACTTAGCTTTAGTTTAAAAAGATCCCTGTCAGGTTAAGACCATAAAAAGGAAAGAAACTAATTTTGATCAAGAATTATGTTATTTCAACTAATCTCTACTATCAACTCAGAGCAGCATCACTGAACTCACTTGATAAAGGACAAAACTGAAACTGAGAAAGGTTATCATGGCAGGTCTGTCTGGCCCCAAACCCCATGCTCTTGTCACTACACTAGCTACTTTCCTACTTCCACACTCAGACCAACAGTACACATAATAAGAAAATCAATAACAAGATCACCAAGAGTATTAATACAATTACTCATCCAAAACCCTTTGGTGCAGATTTCACAACGAGTGTTTCCCAGGTTTTAGAAAGGTAAGACAATGCATATATTATAATATTAGGCTTATGCTCTCAAAAGGATCTACTTAATTGAGCATTAATATTTCTTCTTTCAGTGAAATGTATGGGTAATTTACACCAACTTGGATAAATAAATCAATAAATAGCCTCCTGTCAGCTCACATCAGGATAAGCACCAAATAGAGTAAGAAAAGCCTTTTGGTTTTCAGAGCATTTTACAGAATTCCAGGCAAGAGGTCATGGAATCATTACTGCCAGTACCTAGGAATCTCAGGAAACACCATACCACTAAGTGCTGATCATTTGTGATAACATCCACTCAAATATGCATAATCTGGCTACATTCACCCTAATGAATTTGGCTTTTTCTTTCTTAAGATAGCAACAAAGGTAGAAGTGAGCCTAACATAAATGTCAGTAAATCTGAAATAACTTTCTTCCTTAAAAACAAACACAGTCCTAGGGAAGTAATTTTATTTAAAAAAATTAAGCAATACCCCTAAATGCATAGTGTTACAGATTATAAAATAAGTACTAGTCGGGGCTGGGAAAAACCACCACAACAAATAAAAGTAAAAAACAGATTGCTTTGGTGATCAAGGTATAACGCTTTGCTCTCCCTAGGAGAGGAGTTACAAAATAGCAAACAGCAATTACTTGAATGAAAGACAATTCTGTAAAACTACTTCTCATTTAAACTGCTTTTCTTGAGCTTAAGCTAGGTATTATACTTTTCCTGAAGAAGAGCTATAAAAAGAAGAGGTTCACAGATGCAGGAAGAAATAGCTAAATCCATTCCATTTTGGAAAAGTTTTAGAAGCGATATAGCGGGCTTCCCAATAGGAAAAAAGCTATCTGAATTGGGGTGCCATCTGTCTGCAAACTGCAAGGAATATTGACCATCAAGAATACTAGACAAGGAGGCCAGGCATGGTGGCTCACACCTGGAATACTAACACTTTGGGAAGCTGAGGTGAGAGGATCACTTGAGGCCAGGAGTTCAAGAACAGCCACCTGAGCTAGACCCCATCTCTACAAAAAAATAGAAAAATTAGCTGGGCATGGTGGCACATGTCTATAGTCCCAGCTACTGAGGAGGCTAAGACAGGAGGATGGCTTCAGCCGAGGAATCTGAAGTTGCAATGAGCTATGATGGTGCCACTACACTCTAGCCTAGGAGACAGAGACCCTGACTCAAAAATAAAATAAAAGAATACTAGACAAGGAGTTTTTGATTCATAATGTCCATCTAAAAGCTATAAAACTATGGCAACTTCCAAGTTCATTAATTCAGAGAACATTTTTTTCCCACCCTGGGATATAGCCATAAGTCTCTACAAAAGGTGAAAGCACTTTTATTAATGATCTTATACATCAATACCTCTATCTTAGGATAAAATACATAGATACCCTAGAAGAATCTTGTGATCTAAAAATAACACTGGTAAAATAATAACCACCACCACTATTACTAGCAATTTACTTTGTAGAACCATAACCCCAAGAAGAGCTTAGAACCACCATCCAGAGCGTGAAATTCTGAGCAATACACAAGAGAAATATATACTGAGTCGCAGGTATAGAAAATCTGTTAGTTCAAGTTCCTTGAGAACATGGAGTTTTAATTATCTTTGTATCCTCTAAAGCAGTGACTTCATAAACTTTGAAACTGATGATCACAATCCAAAATAAGAATTATGTTTTGCATCACGACATGTTTGTTTTTAAAAAGGGTTTCAGAAAACAATATCCACTCTTACTATGTGTGTGATATATTTTAGTAATTTTCTATTCTGTTTCATGTCTTTAAAATTTGATTTCATGACCCACTAGTGGATCACAACTTGTTTGAAAACCACCACTTGAAAAAAATCTAGGAGATCTTAAATGAGTAATTTAATAAGCTTTTGAAAATTACGTTAGATGTTCACTTAAGTTTATTTTGCCAGAAAAGTAAATACATCGGTTGCTAGATTCTCCTTAAGAATTTCCAACTCAGAATTCCCATGTCTCCACTGATTCAATATTAGATATACTGTAATATCCCAAATTATTTTAAATATTGGGGCCATAAGGTTTTTGTTTGGCTTTATGTTTCCATTTCAACTCTTCCTGTCTGCTTCCCCCCACATCCCTAAATGGGGATTTGTCCCTTTTCAACATTTAGTATTTCTTATACTACAAATACAGTCCAGCAATTCCCATTTTGGTGGAAATGAAAACTTTTTTTTAAAGCAATGAATTCTCTGACCTCTATCATAACCACTGTGTCAACTGGCAGTCTAAAAAATTTTCCCCCAAAAAAGTCTAGCTCCCTGGTTGATTCTGAGTATTCAAGCCCACAACTACACACAGCTTAAAGGCCTAGGATAGAAGGGACAGGCCTTTACCTGGCATGTGAGGAAGCAGACCAGTACCAGACCTATAGAAGGTGGGAACTATCCCTCCCACATTTTCAAATATGGAGAGAGGAATTACTCTTTTCTATGTAAAAAGGTTTCAAAAGTCCTGCACACTTCCTGGGCTGCATTCAAACCAGAAGACAGATAGGCAGGCAGCTGCACAGCAGTGTAAGACCCAGAGTCATATGAAATTTGTAGATAAGCAAGATGTGTTTGATGGATGTTTCTCACAAGAGAGATCAGAGAGGTAGGCCTGCTGCTACCAAACTGAAGCTGAACAGACCAGTCACATTTGTCAGGACCTTCGGATTAATGCTTTAGGACACAGCCATCGCCAAGAAGCCAGCTACAATGAAGAGCAGGAAGTTGAGGACATGGGAGAGAAGCTTTTAGCTTTAAGCCCATTCCTTTGAGTTTAAGGGACTAAGAGCAGGGTCAAGTGTTTGCAAAGGCTTTTATAGCTTTCACAGGTGAACTCCAACAGCAATGCTGAGATTTATTCCAAAGCTCCAGACCTACAGCTGTGGCCACAGTACGGCTAACTATTAATATGACAGATTCAACAACTAGAAACTAGATTTATATGAATACCAAGGCAATGATGTAATTTTCCCATTTCCCTCCTCTCTGATACATTCTACTCTTAACAGGCTAGGTGAAGGAGAATCCATAAAAGGATTTATTAACTGCAGAAAGATTAAATTTCTACCCCTCACAATCTATGCTTGTGATCTCACGCACTGGGGAAGATTATAAAAAGGCATGACTTTGAAGTATCTCAAGTGTTGTCTCATCCTAAAGATGACTTATAAGAATGTGGTTGTCTGGTATGCTCTTTGTTTGGTGAGTAATGCTATAGCCACCCAACAACACTCAACAATTTTGGGTGGAGACAAAAGAACCAGGTTGACTGGCTTTTAAAATGCCACCAAGGTTTTTTTGTTTTTTGTTTTTTTTTAATTAAAAGCAAGCTTTTCCTCTATACTCCACAGTGAAAATACATAAAGGGAAAAAACCACATATACACAGACATTCAACCAAGTCACTGAAATACAGTAAGATTCCACATGAGTGGTGGCAGGTTAACTTCAGTGTGGATATGTACACTGGAAAGAAACAAAACGCAATCATTACTCAGAGTTATTTCCAACAAATCAGTTATGATGACATTACCTTATAGTTGCATAATTTACGAAGTGTTTTCACAAGCATGGCACAGAAGAGGCACTCAAACGTTTACTGAATTGAATTATGTAGCATTTACAGTGTTGATCTTCAAGATACCCAGATCAGCTTGGGCAGGAAGAACGTGAATGTTCCAGTATGAAGTACAAAGGAAACTAAGGTGCAGAGAGGAAAAACAGTTTTCCCACTGCTTTGTTTTTTTTTTCCCCCCAACTATATAAGAGTATGTGTTTGAATTCAGGTTTCTAATTCCTAAATCAGCACTTTACCCCAACACGTCCCATGCATCACAAATCCACAAAAAGACAGGCTGTTGTGGATATCTCTATGTCCTGGTAGCCAAAGAATACCAGATATAATCAGGAAGGAAAGGGCCTAGGAACCAAAGTCACCCTACCTCAGGACAAAGTCACCCACAATTAAAAGACAAGAGTGAGGTTCTGAATTGGTACCTCTTAGGAAATAGCTAAAGAGTTGGCTCAAATCCAAAAGAAACAACTAAAGTTATCAAGGAAATAAAGTCCTCTTACAAAGATGAGGATTTTTCAGTCTGTGGTTGTTAAGAGAACAGGATAAGAGAAAGCAAGCCCTGTTGACTGAATGCTGGCAACCCAGAATTAGGAAATGCCTCTTGGTATTAGGGGTCTTAAATCAAAGTTCTTCTAACATAATGCAGCAGGATGCATTCATTAAGTTCATTATCCTAAGAGATGACAGACTAAAAATTTTTAAAATAAGATACAATGGTTAAAAACTCAGCAAATGTACATGTAAGATTTGTGCACTTCATTGTCTATAAATTTTCTTTAAAAAAAGCCAGCTGGGTGTGGTGGCTCACATCTATAATCCCAGTGCTTTGGGAGGCCAAGGCAGGAGGATCACTTGAGGCCAGGAGTTCAATACCAGCTTGGGCAACACAGTGAGACTTGTCTCTACAAAAATTTTTAAAATTAGCCATGCGTGGTGACACGTACCCATAACTACTCAGGAGGCTGAGGCAGGAGGATTGTTTGAACCCAGGAGTTTGAGGCTGCAGTGAGCTATGATCACGCCACTACACCCCACTCTGGACGTGAGTGAGAACTCATTTCTTAAAACAACAACACGAGGCCGGGCGCGGTGGCTCACACCTGTAATCCTAGCTCTCTGGGAGGCCGAGGCGGGCGGATTGTTTGAGCTCAGGAGTTCGAAACCAGCCTGAGCAAGAGCGAGACCCCATCTCTACTAAAAATAGAAAGAAATTAATTGGACAACTAAAAATATATAGAAAAAATTAGCCGGGCATGGTGGCACACGCCTGTAGTCCCAGCTACTCAGGAGGCTGAGGCAGAAGGATCGCTTGAGCCCAGGAGTTTGAGGTTGCTGTGAGCGAGGATGACACCACGGCACTCTAGCCTGGGCAACACAGTGAGACTCTGTTTCAAAAAAAAAAAAAAAAAAAAAAAAAAAAAAAACCAACAACAAAACAGTCATAAACAAAAAATAAATTTAAAATGTGATGGCACCTCAATAAAGATTAAAAAAAAGAGATGGAATGGTTAAGAGTGTGAAGTGAGAGATAGTTTAAGCACATTCTCATAAACTTTCAAGATTCGTGTGGTCTCTTGTGGATGTCTTTGGATTTAAATTCTGAGGCTTCCCCTGAGGTTCCACGAAAGCCTCTGTTTTTCAAGCTCTGTATCCATAGCACCCCACACGGTCAGTCACAAGCTGAGAACTGGTTTTAAATCCCAGCTCTGTCAGTGACTAGTAGTGGGACTCGACAACAAGCTTTACCTGTGAGCCTCCATTTCTTTGGCTCCCAAAACAGAGACACTAGGCTATCCTCCCTGTCTGATGAGGTCATGAGAACCAAAGTAAACATCAAAGCATCTTTAAAAATAAGATAATGCTTATGTTTGTTATAAGCATTTAAACTGAACAGAACAAAAATCTGAACCAAAAGCTTCAATCAGTGATGGACCAGGGAACAAAGTATAACTAGATTAGCTTCAAATGTCTAAAATAACCCAGGGCCAACTTATAAGATTGAAGATTCAGGATTAAAATTTCCAGTATAAAGAAATAAGTTCCAAGAGTAAACTTACTTGAGGGAGGCTTACAACTTTTCACTGCTTAGAAATTCAAGACTTTGCCTTGAAGCCTAACACACTAAGAGTCAGTGTTAGAACAGCAAAGTTCTATTTATGGCAGCATAAAGTTTACAGAAAACTAAATGCAGAGAAGCAACATGAACTTGGTCAATGCAAAGACAGTGAATGGGACAAAGATTATATGAGAAGTCAGGATGCCTGGGTTCCAGAACAGGCTTAACAGCTCTATCTGTCCTTGAGGAAGGAAGTTGGCCTCTCTGGACCTATTTCTTCATCTATGGGATAAAAAGGGTGACAATAGGTAATCTATGACTTGAAAATTCTAAGACAGCGAAAGCCATTTTGTATTCCACTATTCTATAGCCTATCCTCACACCTCTGTGCCTTTGTTTATGATACTTTCTCTCATGTTCTTTTCCCCATTCTCTAATCAATGAACTCCTATTCAACCTTCAAAGCCTACTCAAAAGCCACTTCTAACGTGAAGTCTTCCCAAACATGTACACAAAACTCATGGCTTCTTTCTATTAGGCTTCCATAACAACCATGAAGCCTTATAGTTGATTTTAGGCCCAGTAGATTATAATGCCAAACCTGGTGTTCTTCCCTTCCCTTGGAAGGCAGGAAACATGTTCTATTAAGAGTAGAAGAATGATGGGCACATCATTATGGTGCTCCATAAAATACACACTGATTGAATACATGAAAGCTTAGGCATCCTGTTTTATGTTAAAGGTACCTCCAGCAATAGCTTGACAAAGCCCCTTGCCATTTGTACATTTTAGAAAGGCCTACCTGGTCTGCACAGGTCTCCATGTTGCTCTTTTTCACTGGCATAGACCTCCATGCACCAAGCGTGGTATGCAAATGAGAAGAGATCCTCTATTTTAGCAGGTGGTCGGATTGCATTATTCAGTCTCTTCAGCCACTCTTGACACTGCTCAAAGGTTGAGAACTGACACCTGTGGTAAAGCCAAATAAGTAATCAGAAGACAGTTGACAATGAACATAAGAAAAGCCACCATTTCAAGAGTGCCTACACATGGTGAAGTGGGAACTACAATCAAGACAGCATCAGAGGAGTCATTCACATATTGATCATCATTTACAATAAAAAAGGACCCAACAAATTTTAGCCAATGATATAAAATGTCAAAAAGAAAACTGGACATGTGGAAAGCTTATTTTTTAGACCAATGAAATCCCTTGAGATTAATGACAATTACAGAAAAATGGCAGTTATTCTCTTTCATGAATGGGATTTCATTCTACTTCTTCCATCAAAGTTTTCTGGTTGTCCCTCTCACAAAATATGTTTAGAAAAATCCTTTTGGTTTTGTAATGACATTATTAGGCCACGCTAAAAAATAAGCCACAGCACTACTTTTAGTCAGTTAGGGAATGATTTCATTATCTGCTTATTTAGCAATTAGGACAAATCAGATCCAAAATAAAGACAGATTACCCTGAAATTTTCAGCTGTGACTGCATAGAAAACAAAAATTATATTATCAACTGCAATGTTCAGTATATACAACTAAGAGGTCAAAATAATTAGAGCAAACTAATTTAAGAATTTGTTTAAATATTTTGCCTTTTTGAATGCAGTGTTAAAAACTGAGTAATAACAATAAGCAAGCTTTTTAAACTGTGAGTTCTAGCCAATATCTATTAAAAGCCAATTGTCACTGACTAAAAAGTAACTTAAAATATTTACCTTAAAACCAACAAGCGGTCACTTAAACCTCTCCCCTCATCCCAATCAATGTGACTCATCAGTATGCCAACACACAATGTTTACTGGCAACCCAGAGTAGGTCAAAGGGATAATAAAGTAAAAACGTGCAGAATTTAAAATTTCTAGAGCTACTAAATTTCAAAAACGAATTTTAGGCATCATTTTGCAACTATTACAGTTAAAATTAGATCAGATAAAAATCATCAATGGATGCTAAACCTAGAGAGAAATTTGGATGAGAAGTAGGACATTTGCACTGTCTCAAAGTGCCTCCCATAGATTGTTTATTAGTTGTGAGGGAGAAAATATAGAAATTATACAGAAATCGGGTGACACCTTGATTGGAGTAATCAAAATTAACATCACGAATAAGGGATAAGTGGACATTGTCTGCCTCCAGATGTGATACAATACCCTGAAAAGGACACATCATATACAGTATTCCAGCCGAGAATACACAACCTCAATTGAGGAAACATTTGACAAATACAAAATGATACTAAAATAAAAGACTGTGTTTTATGACATTCACGTTTTGAACAATACAAAGAAAGGATGTGTAAAATGCTCCAGATTAAAGAAAGCTATAGAGTCATGGCAGCTAAATGTAATATCTGACCTAGACTGGATCCTATACTGAGTGAGGCAGTGAGGGAGAATGCTATAAAGGACATCATTAGGTCAATTGACAAAATTGGAACATGTATGTAGATTGGATAAAAATATTATCAACGTAAAATTGCAAAGTTGATAATGATGCTGTGGTTATATGAGAAAATATCCCTATTCTTAGGAAAGAACACTAAAGTATTTTGGGGTTAAGAGCCATGATTATGTAACTTACTCTCAAATTGTTCAGGAAAACAATCTCTCATACACATACACATACACACACACACACACACATACACACACACACACACACACACACACACACACACAGAAGGCCGCTGCAAATGATAAAGCCAATGAGAGTGAAGTGTTAACAATAACACAGGGATATCTGAGTAAATGGTATACTGATGTTCTTTGTACTATTTTTATTTTTGTATTTTTTGTAAGTTTGAAATTATTTCCAAATAAAAACCAAAAAATATTTTTCTCACGCCTGTAATCCTAGCACTCTGGGAGGCCAAGATGGGAGGATCGCTTAAGGTCAGGAGTTCAAGACCAGCCTGAGCAAGAGCGAGACCCCATCTCTACCAAAAAGAGAAAAACTTAGGCGGGCATGATGGTGTGTGCCTGCAGTTCCAGCCACTAGGAAGGCTGAGGCAGGAGGATTGTTTGAACTGAGGAGTATGAGGTTGCAGTGAGCTGTAATGACACCACTGTACTCTACCCGGGGCAATGGAGCAAGACTCTGTCTCAAAAAAAAAAGTCTTTCAACATAGCAAAGTACACTAAAGATATTAAAGAAAATATTTTAGGCACTAACTACTCAGAAAATATTCCTAACAAGTCTGATTCTCCAAAGGTGTTTTGCTAAGTTACCAAACCATGGATCCATTCTTTAAAAATATTTTCCACACTAAACAGAAGCACAAACATACCACATACCTGATAACTTTACAGTCTTTACAAGTCAAATGAAGCTGAAATATATCTCGGCATTCAACACTTTCTATAAGCTGTAATGGAACCTGTAATTAAAAAAGATGATATCCCCTTAGTCAACAAGGCACTGACCTTGTAGTTCTTCAATGTGTCCAACGAGACTGATTAGGAAAAGCTCTATAGGGGAAAGAAGCAAATAGAACTGCAAACTTATCTGGATCAATAGTACTCAAGTGATTTACTACAGAGTGAATTAGCGCTTCCCTTTATCTCTAAATCAATGGCCTCAAGTCATGTCATAGCAGGAAGACAATGAACAAAGAGGTAGCATCACCTCTGGAAGAACAGAGGAATCTCTCAGGTAGCAAACTTACAAGATCAAAGTACCACACTTTTAGATGCTATTACTGGCTATGATTTGCAATGGCACAAAAGCTAAAGGGAACCAGAATAGTAATGCCATCTTGCTTATTGAAAAGAACTGCAGATCACAACATAAGTGGGACTACATTCTGTTGTTTGCCCCAAATGATAGAGTGGGCTTATAGATTAGTTAGTGTCAGCAGAGGAGGCTCCTGTAAAAGGCTGGAGGTCTAAACTGCCTATAGGTTGCACAGAAAAGATGACAGGACAGTAGCTGCTGGTCAGGCTGTTTCCTTGGTAGAACAGACCCACAGGTATCAAGAAGGAGGGAGAACGCCACACAGCGATCAAATATCCTAAAACCAGCTAGGTCTGACTTGCTTCTAAGGACCACTTAGGAGACCTGCTTGCCAAGTAGGGCTTAGGTCTGAGCATGCTAGAATGGTTCCCTCCCTGCCAATCTGGTCAGCAGACTCTAATTGAACATAGGATTATGTAGGATAGTGGATAGGGAGACAGCAGGGAACACATCTGAATGGAGGTGCCAAATCCTCGGGGTGACAAGCATCCTCCTCCTGTCCCTCAAATCATCCTGATGATTCAATCCCTGGCTTCAAAAATCAATTTCCAGACCTTCAAAAGAACCTGGTAAAATAATAGTACATTCTCTTATTCCTTGAAAAAGGGGTGGGCCACTTGTCTCTTACACTGTATCTACCAAGCTGAGCCAGAATGTAGCTCTGGGAGTTGCAAATAACATTCCAACAATTGTGTTTAGCATGAGAAGAGGAAGGCAGTCTCCTCCAACGCAGACAGAAATGAGCCAGTGCAGCCTGCACACGGTGGCCCTCATGTTAGCTGAGCAAGTTTCAGGAACAGCTTCCTGCAAACCCTGCACACCACACAGGTGCCAGAGTCAGCAAAGAACTCTCAGAACAAAGATGTGGGAATCAAAAAGAAGCCCAATGCTGCAAGTCTGGGACAAAGAAACAGAAACTTGGGCAAAGATTAAAGAAGAGAAGAAAGCAAAATAATATTACTCAGATAAATGGCTAGGAGTTTCTACCTCAGGACTAAAGTCTTCTTGCTTTTAAGTCTATAATCTATAAAAATTCCCTTATGAATGTAATAGTACTGGGAGTAAGAGAAAGACTAAGAAATCTTGCCTGTGTTCTGAGAAAAAAGGAGATTTTGGCCCTCTGTTTTTGTTTAAGTCCTTAACCCCAAGGTGCTGTGAGAAACTGCAGCTGATGCGGCTAAGAATTCTTTCAAGACCTGTACATCTAAGAAGGAAAAAAAAAATAGTATCAGTAAAGATAAATTACAAAGGAGGAATACAGAGATTAAGAGGATAGAGGTTAGAAGATAACATTGATTTGTTCTCAGGCCAGTCCTTTGGGTACCCTGTAACAGACTCTCATATTCCTTTTTTTTTTTTTTAAATGTATTCCTCCCTTAACTATCTTACCCCCTCTACCCCCAAAAGTGCCACATTGGCAATTAAGAGGTCTGAGTTCTAGTGTCGGTTTTCTAAAATCTTACCAATTAAAATTTTGCCAGCTTCCTTGGGTGAACCTCCAGTCTTCCTATATGCTACGAGCCTCTGCTTTCTGAACCTTGGATGGTCACAACTTAGGCAATGCCAGGCACAGGGCCTGGAGGGAAGTGAGAGTGAGCTTTACAAATCCACATGGAGAAGTTGCTCTCCCAGCAATTACCTGCATCCCATGTACCCTTCAATTGCCTTTCTTTATAGCTAGAAAACATGAAAACCAGGTAATGCTATCAGCAGCTAGGGGGAACCAGCCAGTTCTACTGTACTACAAAAAACAGATAAGTTTTACATCCTTACTATTGAACCAGAGCCCTAGGGCCTGTGTCCAAACTTACAGAGTAAGAATAATATAACACCTCAGAGCATGCAAAATATTTGCTATCTAAAATGAATTCAATATACAAATTTTCATGTATTTTAACATTGCAAATTTAAGAAGAACAAAAATGTTGGTTCTATACATTCAAATCAGATTGCAGATACTACTAACAAGTCACCAAAAACCACCATGTGTATGCAAGTCATAAATATGGAGAACAGTAGGTTTTAATATTCATGCAGATTGTCACATGCAGGGAAGTTTACTGTGCAGCAAGAATAGGGGCATATAAAAGAGAAACTTCAATCTTTTATTAAATATCTCCCTTTTTGCTTCTCCTTTCTACCCCAGTGTTTCCCTTCTACCCCAGTACACTCCCTCCTCAGATGGCCTCATCTAAAAAGGCAGAACCACCATTACCTTCATATATCCAACCAAAACACACCATTTCTCCACTATTTAAAAGCCTACTCCATTGTTTTAGGTGTCTCAACTTTCCTCACATATGAAGAACAATCTCTTACCATTTCTATAACTAGACATACCCAATAGTCAACCTCATAGGCAAAGAATTACAGATTCAAGAGCCAATCCATTTTACAGCCCAGGAAGTTTAAACTACACTACAAGCTATTATAGTAGCAAAGTCAGGACCAGAATCCATGTCTGTCCTCCAGCCTGGGGTCCCCCCACCACAAATGGTGTGCCTTTCTTCCTCTACAATTGCCCTTCTCTTCTATATGAGCTCTATTTTATTTTTTCTTCCACAAATAAGTGGCCTCTCCACCAGGGATCTTCAAGAGGAAAACAGAATTTAAACCAAGATTTCTTAAAGGCAATTCCATTTGTAGAAGAATAGCAAGTAGTCTAAAATCACTTTTAAACCCTCTCTAGTCCACCAATTCAATGTCTCATAGCAACTTTCTTTTTGCCCCTTTCTCCTCCATCTTCTACCTACCAGGTAACTCTATTTTCCTTTATAATGCTTTTCCTAACATTAATTCCACCAAACTCATGCTCAAACAATGCATCAAACACATTCAGTGCTATTAAACAATTCCTCAAAAGGCCGAAAGTTACCATCATGGGCACTAAAACCCTTAAGAGCATCAATCCAAAAAAGCAGAAGTGCAGTAGTTAAAAATTTTAACAGACATGCACAGGTATTAAAGATCCACAGTACTGTCATATTCTGGATGGATCTGATGTCATCATACCTTACTATATTTATCTCCTCAATTCATTTCAGGTGTGCATGTGTGTGTATATGCATGCATGTGAATTACTTTTAAGCACCAGAATTTAAAAGAGGGATAATTTCTACCCTTTTAAAAACAAATGCCCTTTTTATAGCTTGAATGGGAATTACTAATCTTCTATATACATGAAGAAAAAATGGCAGTAACAGAGTGAAAATAAAGTGATGAGTCTAAATCTGAAATCTATAATAAACTGTGGAATTCCTCCAATCAGAAGATGATGACTGTCATAGGTTAAAGACCCAAACTATTGGTCACCTTTGACATGTACAAGCCTCTAGTATTGGTTTCAGAGGTCTCCACTGGTATATGAACGCTAGGCCAAAGTACATTAAGTGTTAACAATAACCTCATTCTGGTGCATGGGGAACAAAAATGCTTACTATATTATAGTTAGACAATGGGAAAATGTGAAGAAATGCTAAGGAAAGGTGTTTCCAGCTGCTACACTTCCACTTTTTTCCTAAGAAGCATTGACAGACCAGTCTGGAAACGGAAGTTTTACTGTCCTCTTAAATACTAATGTTGATTTTACAAATTTTTTCTGGTTGAAACTTGGTCTACATTTTTTGAAGGTCACAATTTTGTCTGCCTATGTATAAACTGGGGGGCTTTATCCTCTATCCCATGAATTGTTCTCACCATAGCATACCACTAGAACTTTGGTAAGAGGAAAGGGATTCATGCAGAGAGGACACATTCTGCTGATTTGCAAGGTGAGCATCTGACACTCAAAACCAATCTGCTCCAAGCACAGGTGCAGCAACCGTCTAGGATTCTCATGCTACTTACTGGGATTTCACAAGCAGCAGATTGAGAAGCAGTCTATTGAATTACATAAAAAAATCGTTTTAAACTTTTATGAATTCCACTTAAACACTTACTTGTTTATAAATTATCTAAGCTTCAAAGAAATATGTCCATAAATATGTAAAAATATGGTTTGGGAAAAGCACAGAATGGGAGCAATTCATACCTTAAATGTCATACATGAACTCTGCTACAGACAGAGCTTCTTTACCCTAGGAATTGGAACTTGATATTCTGCGAATATGTGCGGATTAAAGTAATGATGTTTATGGTATTGAAATCTACAGACACATTTTACTAAATGTGCTGTGAAATTGAAAGAGAGAGAACACATGACACTAGGTAGCTATTTAAAACTTGATGGTAAGTCATTTTCTAAAGTGCTAAATGTGTTGATTTAAGCATACAAAATGATGCAAACTAGAGCATGGGCCACAACATATACTGGCACATTTGGGCCTTGATGGTTTAAGTGTGTTTGATTTAGATGTAATAACCTTTAAAGCGGGCCTCTTGATCTCACATATTTTACTGAACTACTTATCTGCTTAGGAAAGGAAAGGAGGAAGGAAGAAGAGAGTGACATGACCACTACCAACTCCCTGTTCTCTATCCAGGACATGATACAGGAGGGGCCCTTGTTTCTTGGAGTAACCCCAGGTTTCAGGAAACTTAACACTAACTGTGATGAGATTAATTTATTTGTATGGAGAAGTTCTAGTCTCTCTCAACCTGAAATGTTGAAAGTTACCAATGCCAGAATACTTCTGCACAATCAACTTTCTGTGAAAAGCCATCATCTTGGGCTTTTTAAGTGATATACTGCTGCCTTAGAGCAGCAGTCCCTAACCTTTTTGGCACCAGGGACTGGTTTCATTGAAGACAATTTTTCCATGGGGAGTGGGGAGGAAGGGAGGCGGAGCTCAGGCAGTGAGGTGAGTCGGCCGGCCCTTTTCCTGACAGGCCACAGACAGGTACCCTCTGTGGCCCAGGGTTTGGGGATTGCAGCCTTAGAGGGTTATAATGCTAAGTAACAGAGAAAACAATTTCAGATAAGGAATTGGATCAAAAATAAGAACAGTGGTAAGTTTCCTCAAGCATTATATCTCCATCACAAGGGGGACCAACAATTCTAGTAAACAACCTACTCACATGGTTACCCTTAGAGACAATGATCACACACACAGTCTATTCACACAGAAATATACTGTTTAAATATGAGCTTAAAATCCAAAGGAGGGAATGGACCAATGACCACTTCAAACTCATATTAATTTCAATTCATTTAATATTTACTGAATATCATGGCACCAGGAGACATGATGGATACAAAGACAAATAACCAAAACTTAAAACAATCTGGTAAATGTTGTATTATAAAAGTATGTTCAAGATACAGAAGATGTCAGGAGAGTGTAATTAACTGTCAGAAAGGGAACAGAGACTAAGAAAGGCTTTACAGAAGAAATTATCACCTGAACTGAGTTTTGACAGATGAAGAGAAGTTCCCTGGACAGGAAAGAAGAGAGAATGCAGAGGTGTGAGATATGGCTAAATAGTACAAGGAAGCTGGTTTTACAAGTACAAAGAGGAGAAGGGGGAAAGGAGGGAAGCAGACAGAAAAGCTGGCAGGAACCAAAGACCACATACAGCCTTACATCACACCCTGCTAAGTAATCTGATCTCATCATAAATGTAGTAAAGAAACACTGAAGAGCTTTAAGCTGATGGGTGAGATGATCAGTTCCATGCTTTCTCTCCAACAGACCTTATTCCCATACAGATCTAAAAGCAATCTCTGAAATATCTGGCCATCAATTAATAAACTAATAGGGAATGATATGTGAAAATGCAATAATATGAAACTACCATTCTCACATGCAATTTAATCACAATTTCATTGATTCCAGCCATTTGAATATTGAAAGAACAAAATTAGCACTGGGAAGTTCTACTAATCATTACTATCATGACTTCTACATAGCTGGTAGGGACTTTTTGGTTGCTAGGACTTTATAGGAGTTTCTACCCTTTCCTCTCCCGATCACAACCACTCAAATCCAAATGGACCCTTCTGAACAGAGTGCTATATAGTATGAAATAACAGCACTGTCTCTTTCCTTGATAAATCTCGTGTGTCCTTTTAGCTTACGGACAGAAAATTGACATAATAATAATAGCTATGGCCACAGCTAGAAGCCAGAAGGAATTCAGGCCAAAATTGCCCCTGGACATAAATTCTTAACTACAAAGAATAAGAAGTCATAAATGCTAATTACAAAGAAAATGACAGCCACTGAGTCTTTTGACAAACAAAAAGAATATGATTGAGGAGTTGAATAACTTTTGGACTGAGTAAAATGAACAAGTTTCAAAGAATCCCAAAATAAACCCAAAACATGATCTGAATGGAGTTATAGTCATGAGCTATTATAAGGTGTCATAATACACTTCTCTATGCTAAAACTGAAGTGCAGAAAGTCACATTACTGGCAAGTAAAGGAGGAAGAAGGCATTCATTTGATGGAAGTACATGAACTTTCAGGCCTTTGCGGGTTTCATTTAAGACTACTAATGATAGCAGTGTGCTGGAAGAACCAGTTCACTGAGAGGACCCTCATACTGAAAAAGGGTAAATGTACTCTTGAGAATTGAGAGTCTTCCTTTTCTTCAGTAATATATAGTCCATTATGCAAATAAACATTGTACTTAACATCTATACTTATATCACTAAGGGGCTATTAGAGTAACTTCATCCTATAATGAGTCTGTAGTGAGCTCAAAGTACATCTCATCATCTGACATTAAGGCCCAGGAAATTATCTCAACGGAGGCAGCTGGTAACTGCTAAAGATTGAGCAATAAAAGCCTATTCAGCCTTTTTATATCTTTATAAAGCATAATGATATAGCATCTAGTGCAAATCATTCAATGTTAACTCAACAATGGACACCTCAGCTGACAACTACATGCATCTTTTAAAATCAGGCATAAGAGTTGCTAGCTAACCTAGTGTCCCTTCAGTGCCAATTTAAGAGAAAAGCAGACCACACAATGCTTTCACACCTAACTCTGTATGACTCTCCTTTCTTCAAGAACGTTAACAAGTTTTTTTTTTTTACTTCCTTTCTCCATCTACCTTGGAAGGAAAACAGTTGGTAATCACTTACATTAACAAGAGACTCCTTGAACTTGATGTGAAGTCTATAATTGGAAAGGGCAATGATGGCATCCTCAGCACGGCCCACATACTCTGTGCTCTCTCCATGAAGTTCAAGGAAAGGGACCTTCAAAATGGAAGAAGAAACCCTTCAAAGTTCTGAAGCAGTAAATCAAAGTCTTCAAACATGGGTCAGGTGAATGAATAGTAAATCCTCTGCCACCCAAGTTGAAAATACAGTACGTAAGTAGGAAGGAACCTAAAGAAGATAGCTTTATACCCACCTAATTCAAATATACCTACCTAGTCATTCAAATTCTAGACTACTAAAGGAATGACACAGAGAAGATCATCTTAAACAGTGAATTCTCAGGAAATAAATCTTGCTAAAATGAGAACTGTTTTCCAGCTTGCATTTCTACTATATGTATGGTTTAGGAAAACATATTACATAAGTGCATTACTTCAATCCATTAGCTTCACTACATAGTTACTATCATGCTAAATATTTTACAGTCAAAAGTGGCCTGTAGGCCGGGCACGGTGGCTCATGCCTGTAATCCTAGCTCTCTGGGAGGCCGAGGCGGGCAGATTGTTTGAGCTCAGGAGTTCGAAACCAGCCTGAGCAAGAGCGAGACCCCGTCTCTACTAAAAATAGAAAGAAATTAATTGGACAACTAAAAATACATAGAAAAAAATTAGCCGGGCATGGTGGCACATGCCTGTAGTCCCAGCTACTGAGGCAGAAGGATTGCTTGAGCCCAGGAGTTTGAGGTTGCTGTGAGCTAGGATGATGCCACGGCACTCTAGCCCAGGCAACACAGTGAGACTCTGTCTCCAAAAAAAAAAAAAAAAGTGGCCTGTAATTACCTGAAGATTCTCATCCTCCCGGATCAGCTGCTTCCTGGGAAAGATCTGATTGGCCTGGATGCACTCAAGGCTGTGCCGAGTCTCTTCATCCTGGAAAAGTCCAAAACCTTAAAATAATTTCAAAGCTTCCAGTCATCTATGTTTGGTTCTTCTGCCATGTCTACTAGCATAATCATAATGAGAGTCCAAAGAGCAAAGTGAACAGGCAGAAAAGCTCAAGGAAAAAATATTCATCCCAAATAGTGTTCCATCCAATATATTAGGTGACTGTAGCCTGAGAACACATTGATAACAGAAAGTGTCAGAGGTTAGAACATTTCTATTAGACACTAATAGGTTGTTAGTACATTACTTTCAAGAGAAACTAAGATATAGTGCTTTTTTTCTCTCTCAAATTCCTATTTTTGAGAAATATATACTGAATTATTTAAGAATAAAATGTGATGTCTGGAATTTGCTTCAAAATAATCGGGGGAGGGTTGTTAAGGAAGAAGTGAATGGAGTATAAATGAAACAGGACTGTCCACGAATTGATAATTGATGAAACTGGGAGTTCACCATCTAGACCATTATGTCTATTTTAATTACATGTGAAATTTCCATAGCAGAAAGCCTTAAAAAATTAGAAAGATTTTCAAGAAAAAGTAAGCTTAAGAACCAAATGTCTCAAGTAGAACCACTATTCCTCATTTACTCTGCCTTATATTATAAAGCAGACCTATCTCTACTAAGGCAATTTCAAAAGCAGCAGCAATAAATTCTCATCTACATGGCACTTGAATTATGATTTGTACAAAAAAGTAATTGTTTACATTATGAATTTTTATGATATAGGAATACACAAGAGAAATGCCATCTATTAGAAGGCCTGACTATAAATGATAATGGCATCTGTTTACACAGCAATTTTTGAAAGAGCAAAAGTCACATCACATTCGACTGACAGCACCAAGAATTATACCCACTAGTTAGTTACTGGTCATTTCTGCATATTCGATTTATCACAATTCCAATAATTTTGTAAATCCTCGCCAAACAGAGGGAAAAAACCCTATCTATAAACAACACTTATGGTTTTACCTAACAGCAAATATAATCATAAAATGGCAATAGTCTACTAGGGTGGTTCTCAAAATGAAGTCAACAGAATCTGACTTCACAGGGGCTCTGGGAGGTCAAAACCACCTTCATAATAATATTAAGGCATCATCTGCTTTTTCTTACCGTGTTGACGTTTGTACTAATTAGTGCAAAAAGAATTGGTGCATAAAACTGTCGGCACCTCAGCACAATCTAGGCAGTGGCATCAATTTCACTAACAATGACCCTTTGTATATAGGAAACATAAGTAAAACACCTCTGCTTCATACTGAAGCGTTATAGGTGTCTCAAGGTGAAGCACTTGTGCAACACACATAGGTGTCTCAAGGTAGAGAGCACTTGTGTCAATGACAAGCTGAAGTAGCCACTTTCATTCAATACCATTTCTAACTGGAAGAACTGATGGACAAACTATGGCATTTAGCAGATCTTTTCTCCAAATGACAGTATTAGCTGCCAATGATAAGGCTTTTATGCAAAAATTACATCATGGAAAACCAGTAATCTCCCACCATGAACTTGACAGTTGCCCAATACTTAGTATTTTTATCATAAAAGTGGTAGTGATATTACTAAATGTTGCTTTAAAAAAAATACTATAAAATGAACTATGTCAACATTTGGAAGATCTACATTATTCAATGAACCCATTATTTTCCTAATAACCAATGCATGATGTTACAAAATCATGCATGGATAAAACATCCATTTAAACTATAAGAAAGACTAATAATGGCTTTAATGTAACAATACAAAAAGTTCACTGATATGGTTTCAGATTCCACACTGCAACTAACCTTAAAGGAATTACCACTTATCAAATTTTGGTGTAGTATTAAAGAAAATATAAACAACTACCTGGGAAAACAAAATATTCTTCCCTTTTCTAACTATATATCTGTGTGAGGCTGCATTTTCTTTACATATTTCAAACAAAACACTGTAACAGATTGGATGCAGAAGTAGGTAAGAGAATTCTCTGTCATCTATTAAGCCAAGAATTAAAGAGATATGTAAAAATGTTAAACAATGCCACTCTTTATATTAATTATCTTCGGATAAGGAAAAAGTTATTTTTCATCAGAAATGTTATGTTACCATGTAATTGCTTTATTATTTTTTAAATATTTTTAAATGAATTTATGAGCATTTTTCAGATTTCTCAGTTTTAATTTCTAATATGATAAACACAGACAAACCCCATATAAACAATCCCTCTGGAGAGGGGAGGGCTCATTAATTTAACAGTGTAAAATAGAGGTCCTGAGACCAAAGAGTTTCAGAACTGCTTGTTCCACTATACTATAATACTAAATACCAATTAGAGCTGCTTCATTCCAAAAGTCAGGCTTTCCCTAAAACCATTCTCCTAGTGCTAACCTATGATGGAAAAAGCCAAACAGACTTGAATAACCATCACCCACCCACAAAATCCAGCACCTTTGCTACTAGCCAACTGGGCCCGTCCCAGCCCTTCCACAGGGCCATTTTATCTTGAGGCACAAGCTTTTTACGGGCCTTTTTAAAAGTTTGATATTTAAAATTTAGAAAGAAATGCGTGGCTTCAAATTATGAAAATAAAACTTTTACAACTTTATAAATTGTCCATGAAATGCAACAAAATTACAAAACTTCAGTCACTATTAAACATAGCCTATTATTATTTTAAAACAAGCTGTATGTTAGTGTCATTTCCCTAGGATTATTTATCATGATTAAGAAATTATACTCAAATAATTTCAAAGGCAAAATCGTAACAATCTTTTCAATTTCTTACATAGCAAAAAAAATGTTTAATGAAGTTGGTATGTTTTAGTAAGGTTGATATGATGTGGCCTGGGATCTCCAGAAGTATAATTATCTAGGGTGTGCGAGTCTGTAAATGGCTCCACTTCTATAAACACCAAAATAACTTGTTAGATGCAAACTTTTGTATCAATCTGTACCACTTTATCCCTTTGCTCTCATTTCCTGAGGTAAATGAATGAGTGAAGGAGTAATAAGGGGCAGAGTCATATCTGAAAGGAACCCATTTTTTTTCTCGTAAGTGCTGACCTTTTTATAAAAAAAAATCCTGTTTGCATTCTTAAGAGGCAGCTCTTGACTTAAAGAACACTGAGTAATTACACTTAAAGAGAACTAAACAGAAAAGATGTGGAGAATCTTGAATTTAGGGAGATTTTTCTCATAAACCAATAGGAGGTAGGTAGAAAATGCTATAAAAACATGAGGGGCGGGGAAGCTTTTAAAAATTATTACATGTAAGTACACTTTAAATATGCCTTCCCAGTATCTTTTTTTTTTTTTTTAAGAGATGGAATCTCACTCTGTCGCTCAGGCTGGAGTACAGTGAACAATGATAGCTCACTGCAGCCTCCAACTCCTGAGCTCAAGCAATCCTCCTGTCTCAGCCTCTCAAGCAGCTGGGACTACGAGCATGCACACTACTGCACCCAGCTAATATTTTTTTTTTTTTGAGACAGGGTCTTGCTCTGTTGCCTGGGCTAGACTATAGTGGCATCATCAAAGCTTGCTGCAACCTCAAACTCCTGGGCTCAACTGATCCTCTTGCCTCAGCTTCCTGAGTAGCTAGATCTACAGGCACACAACACCACACATGGCTACATTATTTTGTATTTTTTGTAGAGATGGAGTCTTGCTATGCTGTTCAGGCTGGTCT
>NW_012145634.1:1010637-1030972 GCF_000956105.1 Propithecus coquereli
GCCTCCCAGAGAGCTAGGATTACATGTGTGAGCCACCACGCCCGGCCAATCCTCAAGGTCTTAACATTAGGACCAACTCCACTGACTTTCTAGACAAAAGTTTATCCAAAAAACATTTCTTGGCTAAACAGCTGAATTTGGCAGTTGAATTAACAGCCTGTATTTATTATAGTCTCTGTAAGTTTCATAGGTGAAAAAAGGAGGCCAAACTTAAGATGGTTAATGAGTGGGGAGTTGGAAAGAAAAACTGGGAGGTATTGGTCTGATAAGAGTCTTGGAAACAAATTTCTCCTAGGATATAAGCAGTAACTTATTAGTATTAGAATGTATTCCACATCATCTATTTCCTGGTATTGCAGAATAGCAGGCCTGGTGGAATCTGGCACTTTGTAGTCTCCACCCAGTTCCCTAAAGTCAGTGGGGTCATCTATGAAAAAAAGGACCAGTCACCACAGTTACAGGCCAGTTTATGCTACTGGCTAAACTATGCAGCTAAGAGAGATTAAGTGCATACCTCAGAGGGGAAGTCATCATTAGAGATAAATATTTAAACTATGTGGGGAGGAGAGACTGATGACCCATTAGTCCTGTTAACCAAATTCACGTCTAGTGTTGATGTTGGCAAAATGTAAAAATGAAAGTAATTACCAGTCCTACTGTCGATTTCAATGACTCTTCCTAAGACTGGTATTGAAGGCCATAAAAAATACCATTTCTCTTGATATAATGCTTGGGATTTGTTTCAAAATAATCCAAAGGGTTAGGAGTGAGGAAATCAGATAACAAGAGTAGCCATGAATTGATGATTATTACAGCTAAATGATATGTCTATGAGGGTTCATTGTACTTCTCTTTGCATAGGCTTGAGATTTTCCATAATATACCATGAAAACATATTTTCCTAATACTTAACCTCTCAAAGACAGAATCCAGCCTCATTTAAGAACCTTTAAGAGTAGACAGAAGAGGATGTTATTCTCAAATTAGTACAGAGGTATACATTAAAAACAAAATTTCAGTGCTCCTGGTTTCTCTATACAAAAACTAGGGATTAAGGACATACAATCTAAACGTTAAAACAATATGACATATTGTTAAATCAATAGTTCAACTTGCAAAATGTTAGAGGTAGTAAAATGATCTTTAGGTATCCATTGAGTTAATATGGGAAAATGTTTAATTCATTTAGTGAAATAAGCAAAATAGAAACTTAATATGTTATTCTGACTATATAAAACATATATATAACATGGACTCGTTAAAAAGGAATACAATCATGAGTTCTGGTGGTAGAACTGTAAATGAGAATGTTAACAAATTTGTTATAATGCTGCTTTATGAGAAATTTAAAAAACGAAGACACATGGCCATGCTGCTCCCCAACTATTGCACACAGAAGCATCTCCAGGGCATGTCTGTAGGGCCAGGACAGGGAGAACACTAGGAAGATTGTCTACTAGGCACTACAGAGACCTTAGCAGCAAGAAGAACCACCACGCTGTTGCTAGCTATATGGTATACAACCCTCAATACAGAACCAAGCTGCTTTCATAATAAGCCCATCACTTGCTATTCATTAGCTTTGTCATACACACCATATAAATACTAGGCAAGCATTTTTTCAATTCATTAAAAACTGTTCAGGAAAAGCAATAAAATAAAACACAGTCTAGAGAAATAATAGTTAAAAGTCAATATTTGGGTACAAGACAAATCAGAAAATTGTACTGCCCATAAACTAAGAAAAAAATGGCCCAGCTTTAAGATGGGAGCTGTTACCTTTCTCTTCCTTTTAATATGACATTTCTGCACAACTAGTTTGTTTTGTTTCACTTTGTGTTTAATTTTGAAAACTGTTTTCCGTACATGTCCCTAATGAAGCTTGAAATTAACATGGCCTTTTCAATTCCTTCCTCTGTGCACCAGCATTAAAACCAGTTTGGATCTAGGAAACATCACAAGGTAGAAGTAGGACAACATTACAGACGACCATTTCTTTTTTAAGCCTTGAAGCACTGTTTACATATCCTCAGAGAAATGTGGTTGGCGCACTGCACCATCTTCTCTGCTTGGACTGCGCCCTAAATGGTCCATATGTCACTGAAAATGTGTCTATTATATCCTGTTTTTGGTCGAAGATGTAGGAGGGAGTGTGCAGAGCTGCTCCACCTCCATGGGATCAAAATACTGTCTTAAAAGAGACAGAATAGGGAAGGTAGGGAATTGCTTCTAATCAGGAAAGGTAAATTCACAAAGCATATATGCTTGTGAGGTAATGTGTGTGTCAATTAGCTTGATTTAGCCATTCTACAATGTATACGTATTTCAAAACATCCTGTTGTACATAATATATATAATTTGTCAAAAAATTAAAAAATAAAGAATATGCAGATGACCATCTCACAATTCACCTACACACACCAAACACGCGCACACACACACACAAATGTTTTCACCACATGCTACTTCCCAGAAAAGGAATAAAAAACCTGGAGTCCAAGAACTGTGTGTTTTAGTGTTGATTCTACTTTACTACCTGACTGAAAAATAAGAGATAATATCTAGGCTCACAGGATTACAGTTAATAGAAACGAAACTGCTCTATACTCTGGAGTACTCTATAATTATTACTAGTAAACAATAAAATAAAAGGAGACAAGAAGAGAGATCTGGGAAAGGAAAAGTAAAATGTTTTCTCACAAAAAAACTGGGTAACTGAATTATCCAGTTTTTTTTTGGTGTTCATTTAGTTTTCAGGACAGAGGTTTTTTGACTCCAATTTCTTTGTTATTTTCCGTACTTACCATGACAGGAGGCCCAGACTAGGAGGAGAAATCCTCGTCCCTTCTTCAGTGTCTAACAAGGCTCTTCTTTCCCTTATGCTGAGATCTAAAAAAAAAAAAAAAGGCAAAATTGGCAATAGTTTTTGCCCTAATTGGTCATACCCTAATTGAAGGGACTGTACATATGTAGACCTAAAAACCTAACCAGAGTCGGCCAAGAAAAAGTTGAGTATCACCCAGGCAATTTCCACTCATCAAATCCAAACTCGATAATTCCTATGTAAAAATTCTTTTGGTCTTAACCTATTTCTGCAAAAAAGTAGCAAAGCCTAACATTCCTAATGTTGACAGTAATAAAACTTGGATGAAAATAATAAAACATCTGTTAAAATCAACATGCAAATGCAAAAACAATATTTTTGTATTTCAGAATGTTTTGTGGTTATCTGTAAACTCAAAATGGATTCCCCATCTGTGGAAATCAAACTGACTTAGTTTGATAAGCAAAATATGAAAAAATTGCCTTATTACCCAAATATTCTATGTTCTTCTGAAAACTTACAAACTGTGCTAATAGCTTTACCTGGTTTTTTAAGAATGAAAAAGGAGCAGGAAGAATACCCAACTATAAGCCCAAAGATAGGCTAATAAAAAATGAATGAGTTGCTGTTCTCTTTTGATTGCTCTCCTGCAAAGCTAACATTTCTGGTTTGGTAAACCTCCGTAAACAGAGGATATTTCAGGGAGCTTGGGCTTCAACATTCAACATAAACTCTTTAAAAGCAATGTTTAAGTGAGGGAACAGAGGACATCAAAGAAGTAGTGGGTCCCATTTCATGTTGAGCCGTTGGGGGATTATGAAGAGAGGAAGGTCATGAGACAACTTACTTTAAAGAATCACTCAGGCTGTTGAGTGGGGGGAACAGACAAGGCTACTGGGGGTGAGGAGTAAAGGAGGAAGCAGAGAGACCAATTAGAAGGCTACTTCAATAATCCAGGCAAGAGACAATGTAGTGTTTAAAAGGTAGTAGCGACGGAAGTGGGGGGATGTTGCTGGATTCTGGATATACTTTGAAAATACCACCCATAGGATTTGAGCTGATGAATTAAATATGGGAGAAAAAGAGAAGTTCAGCTTTTTGTCTCAGCGATTGGAAGCAAGGATTTCCCATTTACTGATGAGGGACATCCATAAGAAAAATGGGTTTCCCACCCCATGTAGAGATAAGGGACAAGGAACAAGAAATTAGGAGTTTCATCTGAGACATGTCATGTTTGAGATGCCTATCACATATCCAAATGAAGATGCCAAGTAAAGTGTAGATAAACCAGCCTGGATTGGTTTGTTGCCACAGGCTGCCTGGAGATCAAGGAGGAGGAGGCTAGAGATATTAATATAAATGAGGGAGATATCAGTGTGTGAATGGCATAAAAACCAAACACGAGAGGTATAAATGGAGAGGCTAAGACGACCAAGCAGGGTCTCCTTGCTTCCTCCTTTTAGAGGCTACAATGATAATGAAGAACCAGATGGTTCAGGAATAAATCAAGTCAGAATCATCATTCTTACCATTGTTCAAACCCAAACCAAAGCTTGGTGATTTGACCTAGCTCAAGAACCCAAATCAGTATAAAATTCTCATTTATTCATTTCGATAAATATTTACTCAATACCTACTATATTCCAGGCACTGTTCTAGATGTTAGGAAGACAGCTGTGAACAAAAAGTCCCGGAACCTAATTTTACTGTCTGCCTTCCCCACTAGAAACAAAGAAATATCTAATGTCAGGTAGTAGGTAAGTATTGCGAAGAAAAAGCCAGCTTTGGTGACGCAGAGTAACAGAGAAGTGTTGTTTTAGGAAGGAAGGAAAGGGTGCGTAAACAAGGCACTTGTTGGAATTAACTATAATAAAGAGGAGAGGGGTAAAGAAATTATTCCTGAAGTTATGAAATTACTAGAAGAACTGGATGTTGTAAAGAAACCTTTGAAAAAGAAAACACCTACTGAATTTTTTAGTTCTAATGTTATACAAAAAGTATGTGTGTTTTAGGATAAAATTTCTAATGACAGCATCGTATACACATACACATTGCTGTATCTTCAACAACTTATACGAAAGTGAATTAGATTTATTTTGCACAACTGTTAAATAACTCAAAATGTAACTCCAGTGATGAAGATACTAATCTAAAAAACACAGGTGGACTGTGAAGGTGAAACCCTCATACGTTGCTGGTGGGAATGTAAAATGGTGCAACCTCTGTGGAAAACAGTTTGGCAGTTCCTAAAGTTACACAGGGTCGCCATATGTCCCATCAATTCCATTCCCAAGTATATACCCAAGAGAACTGAAAACATGTCCACATAAAAACCTGTACACAAATGTTCATAACAGCATTATTCATAACAGTAAAACTGGAAACAACCCCAACGTCCATCAATTAATGAATGAACAAAATGTGGTGCCTTCTGCATATATAATGTACATACTATGGAATATTATTCAACAAAAAGGAATAAAATTTTAATACATGATATAGCATGGATGAAAACATTATACTAAGTGAAAGAACCTGGGGCACGAAAGGCCATATATTGTATGGTTCCACTTATATGAAATGTACTTTGTTTCTATGGATTTACCTATTCTAGACATTAGTGGTTGCCAGGAGCTGGGTTGAGAGGGGAATAGGGAATGACTGCTAGTGGGCACGTGGTATCTTTGTGGAGTGATGAAAATGTTCTGGAATTAGATAACAGTAATGTTTGTACAACATTATAACTACTGAATTATATACTTTAAAAGGTAGATTTTATGTGATGTGAATTGTAGCTCAATTTGAAAATCGGTGAAAAGTATGAATATAATCAAATTCTTCATGAAATAATAATCTTACTGCAGAAAAGTTATGAGATCAATCCAGCAGCAATGAGCATTCTAAGCACCTAGACTATGACCTCTAAAGACTAATTCCCACTTGAAAAGGAGCCAGAGCTCCTGAGAAAAAATAGCCAATTCTAGAACAGAAAATGTATAAGTTGACTCTGGAACATCTTATTTAAACTGGAAAGCAAGAAAACCATCAAAGACTACTGAAGGTATATCAAAAAGACTTCGGAGTCAACCTGAAGATACACTCACCGGCCAAAAATGGAATAATTTGAGCAAAAACAGTTAATTGCAATGGATTGAGTTCTAGTATGTTTAAATGAGTTCGTAATGAAACACATTCTCTCTCTCTCTCTCTCTCTCTCCACACACACACCCACACACACACACACACACACACACACACGCGCGCGTCATCACTGGAAGATGCTAGGAAACCAAACTCTCATTTCTGAAAACTGGTAAGGGGAAAGAATTATTTATCTTGCCTTTCCCTATACAGACTGAACCTGTATAGAATCAAGTGTTGTAGTTTATGAGGGAAGTATTCCACCTGATATATGAAGAAGGAAAGAATCAGATCACTACTTTACAACTGCTAATGAAACACAGGATGCAATAATAACCTAGTCTATGGAAAACTACAGGAAAAAACCCCAATTTTTTAAGTAAACTGCAAAATAAAAGAGATGGAAGGGAAAGAGACTTCAGTGACCATGACAACCAACTGCAATATGGACCTTATTTGGACCCTGATTCAAAGTACAAAAATAAGTTGAGACATTTAGGGAAATCTGACCACATATTAAATACTGTATGATATTGTGGAATTATTAATCTTCTATATAAATGACAATCTTATTGTGGTTATAGGTTTTTGTGTATGGTGATGGTTTTTTAAAAAAAAGAGTTTAGGGCCAGGCATGGTGGCTTATCCCTATAATCCAAGCACTTTGGAAGGCCGTGGCAGGAGGATCACTTGAGGCCAGAGTTTGAAACCAGCATGAGCAACATAGCAAGACCCTGTCTCTACAAAAAATAATTAGCCAGTTGTGGTGGCATGCACTTGTAGTCTCAGCTACTCAGGATGCTGAGGCAGGAGGATTGCTGGAGTCCAGGAATTCAGGGTTACAGTGTGCTGCTATAATCACCACTGCACTCCAGCCTGGGCACAGAGCAAGACTCTGACCAAAAAAAAAAAACAAAAAAAAAAACAGTTTAGCTTTCAGATATACCATTGAAACACATACTGATGAAATGATACACCAAGGAGTAGGCAGAATGAGTAGGAGTACCTATGAAACACGATGCACCATGAGTTGACAACTTTGGAAGACCACTGAGATAAGTAAACGGAAATTAAACTATTTTCTCTACTTTCATATATTTGAAATTTTCACATATATATACACATTTTTTTTTTTTTACCATAATGGCAATTCTTCTACCTCAAAATCCCCAGTTATTGGGGAATGAACTTAAAGAGCCACTGATAGGTTTTAAACAGCAGAGTGACATGATTTGATTTTAAGATAACTGTGGCTGCTATGTGGTAAGTGGATTAGAAGAGGGAAAGAATAAGGAAGAGAATCAGGAGACAATTCCAGGAAGAGGATGGTGGCTTGATTTAGAATGCAGGCAACACAGATAAAATAAAAGCACAAGGTATTTTGATAAAATGAAAGTGAAAGGTACTTTAGTGTATAACTAACAGGACTAGGAAAGACCTAGATGTGAGGGTGAAGGGAAATTAAAGAATTTATAGTCCAGGAGGGGAGATAAGAAAACAGATAAAAACAGTTCAAAGTAGGAGGCGCTGCTTTAAGAATATGAGGAAAGAAAATTGCCAGAGGAATTCCAAATTCATAAAAAAAGACAAGGCCATGAGTAACTCCGTAACCAATCTGAATTGGTTACAGTAATGAGTAACTCTGTAACCAATCAAGCACTTGCTAAAGGTTCCTTTTAAAACTAAAAGAGCAAATATGACCAATCCTTAGGAAATATTCAGGGTTCATTACAGCACCTGACTTGTAAAACTTGGTCCCCAGAGTGGTAGTTATACTATCAGCACAAAAGGAAGAAATCGAGTCATTACTGTTGGTCTAATAAGTAGCATAACACTTTGTAATTTTTTTTAGTATAATGGTAATGCATGCTTCTAGTAAGAAATTTTAAAATTACAGGTGTAAAAGATAAACAAGTACCCTCAATACACTGCTGGGGGGAATGTAAAATAGTGCATCATCTTTGGAAAATAGTCTGGCAGTTCCTCAAACAATTAAACAGAGTTACCATCTGACCCAGCTATTTCACTCCTAGGCATATACCCAAGAGAATGAAACCATGTGTCCGTGTAAAAACTTGTACATACATCTTTATAGCATCATTATTCCAAAACAGCCAAAAGATGGGAAAAATCCAAATGTCCACTGATGAATGAACAAAATGTGGTATATCCAAACAATGAAATATTATTTGGCCATAGAAAGGAATGATGTACTAATACATGCTTCAAGACAGATGAAGCTCGAACACATTATGTTAAGTGAAAGAAGCCAGTCATGAAAGACCGAATATCATACGAGATCCTTTACGTGAAATGCCCAGAACAGAGTTACAGAGACAGAAACTGGATTAGTGGTTGCTTAGGGCTGAGGGAGATGGGGGGTAAGAGGGGTTGTTAGTTAAAGGGTATGGAGTTTCTCCTCGAGGTGATGAAAATGTTCTAAAATTGACTGTGGTGATGGCTGTACATCTTTATGAATATACTGAGCCACTGAATTGTATACTTTACATGAGTGAACTATATGGTATGTGAATTATATGTTATTTATACATCTGAATTAAAATTTTTTTAAATAAAAGTTCCCTTCTCACTACTTACTACCCTTCAGTTCACCTACACATAACTACCTTATAATTCTGTCCAGACATTTCTCTATGCATATATAGTCACATGTAGCTTAACAACATGTTCTGAAAAACGCATCATTAAGAGAGTTCGTTGTTGTTTGAACATCACAGAGGTACTTACACAAACCTAGATGGGATAGCCTACTACACACCTAGTCTATATGGTATAGGTTATTGCCTCTAGGCTACAAACCTGTACAGTATGTGACTGTACTGAATACTGTAGGCAACTGTAACAGAACGGTAAGCATCTGCATATCCAAACATAGGAAAGGTACAGTAATAATAGGGTATAAAAGATAGAAAACAGTACTCCTGTAATAGGGTACTTACCATGAATGGAGCTTGCAGGATGGTAGGTTGCTCTGGGTGAGTCAGTGAGTGGTGAGTGAAAGTAAAGATCTAGGACATTACTGTACACTTCTGTAGGCTTTATAAACACTGTACACTTAGGCTATGCCAAATTTATAAAAAATAAATTGCACTAGAATGTTGTGACGGCTACAACATCACTAGGCAATAGGAATTTTTCAGCTCCATTAAAATTTTATGGGACCACCCTTATACATGCAAATCTGTTGCTGACTGAGACATCATTATTCAGCACATGACTGTACAAAGACACATAACCCACTTCTCAAAATGGGGATGTCATACTGTATTGTACTGTAACTTAATTTCCTCAATATATCAAATCCTTCCTATGTCAGTAAATACATATGGCAGTGCAGTATCCCAATATACCATAACTTAACCATTCATCAGCTGGTGAGATATGCAGGTTGTTTCCATTTTTCTATTACCACCAAAAAAGCCACAGTAACCACCCGTACACATATCTCTGCACAAGTCACTATTTCTACAGCCCTGATCATTTATTTTTTTTATTTTTTTTTGAGATAGTCTTGCTCTGTCGCCCTGAGTGCAGTGGCATCATTGTGGCTCACTGCAACCTCAAACTCCTAGGCTCCAGTGATCCTCCTGCCTCAGCCTCCTGAGTAGCTGGAACTACAGGCACACACCATAACACCCAGCTAATTTTTCTATTTTTAGTCGAGACGGGGTGTTTTGCTCTTACTCAGACTGGTCTCAAACTCCTGAGCCCAAGCAATCCTCCTGCCTCAGCCACCCAGAGTGCTAGGATTACAGGCATGAGCCACCACACCTGGCCTGTAGCCCTGATTCTTAACAACGAATTTATTACATGAAAGGATATAAACATGGGGTATATGTGTGCAGGGAGGTTATTACTGCCAAAGACTGTACATACATGCTCTATCAACTTGGTAGAAGTTTTAAATGCTCTGTAATTTAAAAAGTTAAAATATGATTAAGCATTATTTATATTAACTGTGAAGCATGTTTATACACGTACAGAAAAATGATGATTGTTAATAATGGTTACTTCTCTAGGGAAGAGAGTAGGAGTAGGGACTTTCAGTTTTTGTACTTTAAGAACATTTACTTTACATTTGTAATTAGGAAAACAAATTCTTCCACAAAAGTTTTAAAAAGGAAAACTCAAAATAGGGATTACATAAAAGGTTTTCATTTAACCTGAGACCAGAGTGTGAAGATAATGATCTCAATTAGGGATGTAAAGCAATGACTCTGAGGGCATGCGAGATAAAAGTCCTGACTCTGCCATACACTAACTCTGACTTTAAAGGCTGCTTTTTTGAGCCTCAGTTTCTTCATCTGTAAAACGAGAAAAACAGTTGTACCAAAAAGTTGTGAGAATTAAAAGATATAGTGTATATTAATGTTTAGCACTTTTTAAGTCATTAATATGTATATGCATTCATATATATGACAACATATGATTCTGTAGATAAAGATTGTACTTCATTAAATAAGACATCCCATTACAAACAATTTGGATAGGATAGTTCTCAATATTGTCTCCTTTTTGTGCACATACTCTCACACACATAGGTATTTTTCTGAACCATTTAAAAGAGGACTATCTTTTAAATGTCTCTTTATTCCTTACTACTTCGGTAGTATCTCCTAACAAAGATAATCTCTTATATAACCAGAGTTCTAGTTTCAAATTCAGAAAATTTAACATCGCTGTAATATTCTAATCTACCACTCTCTATTCCAATTCTGTCAACTAATCCAATTATGTCCTTCATAGCAATTTTTCCCCCCTCTAGTAAAGCACCCAGTCCAGGATCACATATTAAATTTGTCATATCCCTTTAGTCTTTTCTAATTTGGGGTACATATTATATTAATTTAAACAATGTTTCCTGGCATCAAAATTTAATTCACATCTTTCCCTCCAAACCTAGATGTTTCTTCAGATAAAAATGTAACACCTTTTCATTCTGTTTTGCAAATTTAAGTCTTTGATGCTTTATCTATAGATTGATTCTAAAATTAAAAAAATAATCAATAAGCATTTACATTATTATGGTAATACAAATATTAAATGGTGCAGAGCCAAGTAGTATGTTAGGATTACATTTCCTGCTCTAAGATCTAATCTGCAAACCTCCTGAGCCGAAGGAAGAATAAGATTCCTATTCCAAGCCTCAGGGTCAAAAGATTTGACTTTTCTTAACATATGAGAGCTTGACAGCAGGGAACTGCAGGTTGCTCTCAGCTCCATCCATCAGTACCACCCCATGATATGACTTCTCAAGAATCTATACAAAACCAAAGCATCACTCAATCTTTCTACAACACAATATCTCATCTTTTAGGCACCTGTTAAGAGAAATTAATTCCTTACTCAAAAACTAAAATTTATATACTTGCAAACAAGAACAGCACAACCAAGTAACATACTGAAAAACATGGACCACAAGGACATAGATTATATATACTACATAAACTTTCACTATACAGAAAGAACGGGGAAAGAAACAGTAACCTGAATTAACAAGATTATGATAACCAATCTCTACTAGAACCAATCTATTCTCCTCTTATTCTTATAAAAACAAAAACCCTAAACAAGAGGAATTTATAGTGAGAAGACACTGGTATCCCAAGACTCAAGGAGTGTTTGTGTGAATTGACAATTCAAATACAAAGATGGTTCTTGCCTTCAAAGCATTCACAATCCTGTGCAGGTGACAAAAATAACTAATAAGGCAAAGTGTGTTAAGAGATGTAGAAATATGAGTCTGTGGTAATACAAAAGACAGAGAAATAGATTCTGAGCTGGGCACTCAAGGCAGGCTTTATAGAAGACTCAGGCTTTTAATGATTGAACCAGCCACATTTAGAGCTACTGAGACAAAGAGGGAACAGGAATGGTACATGCAGCAGAGTAAGACAAAAAGAACACCTTGGAGAACTGCAGGTTCCCGAGAATATGTGAGAGAAAGTAGGTCAGTGTGGCTACAACAAGAGGTATACTAGATGCACAGGGAAGACAGGTGATCAGCTGACCTCTAGTAAAGAGCCCTAAATGTCATGCTAAGGAGCTTGATCCCTTTTCTAGAGGCAGTGGTAAGCCAAAGGTTTCTGAACAAGGAAATGATTTGGATTTAGAAACTTAAACCAAAGCAGTAACTTCTTTTCAAAAAAGTTGAATTCCCTAAATTAAACAGATGGCAGAAACAAGAGGCAGTTAATAAAGATTTATGTAGTAACAGACACACACAGGCCTACGAAAAAGAGGAGACATTTTATGAGACAGGACAGGGATTGTTATCTACAAAGACTAGCAACTTGTTTTTCTCATTAAAATTCACATTTGTACTATAGTAGTCCCCCCTTACCCACAGGGGATACACTCCAAGACACCCAGTGGATGTCTGAAACCACAGACAGTGCTGAACCCTATGTATACTATGTTTTTCCTATATATATATATATAGACCTATGATAAAGTTTAATTTATAAATTAGGCACACTAAGAGATTAACGATAATAAATTAAGAACAATTACAACAATATACTGTAATAAAAATCATGTGAATGGTGTCTCACTCGCTCTCTCTCTCAGGGTATCTTAATATTTTTGGACCACAGGTAACTGAAACCATGGAAGGCAAAACTGAAGGGGGAACTTAATGAACTAACTCTAATAATAAGAGACCTTGATTTTCATATAGATACACACCAATTTAAGAAAACTCAAACGAGAATCAAGTTTCAATTTAGAAGAATTGCAGATTGATAAGGACTATTTATTTTAGACAAAAAATTAGTACTGCAACTCATCTCAACTTAAATACAAGTTTTCAGGCACGGAACACTGTTTTATGGCACCATAATATACGGAAGAAGTGACCTGGCCTGAGTCCTAGTGAAAACAAATTTAGAGACATTAAAGTGAACAAAGAAAAACTCATCTAAATAATTATGAACATGGACAAACATACCCCTAAAATCAATCTGTAAACTAACTTTCCTGCCTCAAGACAGTACAGAAAGCATAGGGGAGGGGAAAAAACGAACTTACCAAATGAAGTCTGTCCCAAGAACTTTTTCTACTACAAAGTATCACAAGGAAATCTGAAAAAGTAAAACCACTCGTTTTATAATGACAAATATCCTAAGAATCAAGTTAAGCCACTTAGATATCCTCATAAGACTTTTCTCTACAACTTACAACGCCATGACAACAGATTTTTAAATTGTTACAATGTGGACTATTTAGTAAACCACAGATTTTAGGATGTTTAAATGCACAGAATGGATCCAGTTAGGCCTCAGCCTACCTTCAGAAACTGGAGAACATACAGAACAGAGCTTTCCAGAAACCTACAAGTACTCCTGTTTAAGAGTTTTTCCTCAATCAAGCAGCATGAATCATTTCTGATGTCTTCTCAGGGAAATCTTCGCCACTACAAGAAAAGGTACTTTAAAAAATAAGATTGCAGCCACTCTAGGCTTGGATTTCACAGTTTAAGGTGTTTTGTACACTTACTTGGCTTCTACACCAAGAGATCTTTGTTTAAGAAAAAAGGCAAGGGGAGTATTCTCTAAACACAAAGAATTCTTGTCACAACTAGGCAACAATTTGAACTTTGGAGATAAAAGACCTAATCGATTTGATTCCTATGACAATTTCTTTCAATATCTGCAGACACAACTCATCCATTTGAGCTAACTGTTTAAATAACATGAACTCACGTAAATGACCAAGACTGTATAGTATATCAAAGCCCTAAAATTAAGGAGTCAGTAAAATATGATACATTATTCCCACAGCCTCCAGAAACTTTTTTAACTAAGAATCATAAAACGAAAGCTAAATATGCAATAATACAGAGTTTTAACCATTTTATAAGGAATATTTTCTCTCTCAATAACTTTTTATTTAAATTTTATAGTTTTGGTCACATTAGCCACACACTATATGAGAAATGAAAACTATTCATATTTTGCAACTTCAGACACAAACTGTCTTAAGTATCAAGACCAGTCTTGCTGTTAAGTTGCTTAACTAGGTATAACAGTACAGCAGGGAAGTTGAGGGGTTTTTAAATCTGTAGGACCTTTTCTTGCTAGAGTATAATTTTATCTGAATATTTGCATAATGAAATACATATTACAAGTTATTTTCCTTTTAATTTTCCTTTATACTGGAGCAAGGGCATTATATTGATTTTTTAAATTAAACTATATGTTACTTTAGGATAGTAACAGGGCATTAGAAACATTTCTTAAAAAGAACTGGTGCTGGGTCTCACTGTATTCATCTGTTTAAAAAAGAATCAGATGAAATAGTAAATGTGAGGGCGTATTTCACTTAAAAATTATCACATACAAAAAATTATAAGATATAGTTCACTGTAACTCAAGAAGTGTCAATGTACTAAAAAGTAAACTGTCCGATGACACGCATGTGCTCAGAGTTCTGAGGAGTGATGGTCCAGGGAGGCTTAAGGGGAGATGAAGAATTTAAACTGGGTCTTATAGATTGGGTGAGATTTAAATAAAGATAAAGAAGGAGGCCAGGCATGGTGGCTCACGCCTGTAATCCTAGCACACTGGGAGGCTGAGGCGGGCGGATAATTTGAGCTCAGGAGTTCAAGACCAGCCTAAGCAAGAGCGAGACCCCGTCTCTACTAAAAAATAGAAAAAAATTAGCTGGACAACTAAAAATATATATATAAAAACTTAGCCAGGCATGGTGGTACATGCCTGTAGTCCCAGCTACTCGGGAGGCTGAGGCAGTAGGATCACTTGAGCCCAGGAATTTGAGGTTGCTGTGAGGTAGGCCAACGCCACGGCACTCCAGCCCCAGCAACAGAGTGAGACTCTGTCTCAAGGGGGAAAAAAAAAAAAAGGGACAGGAGTAATTCAAGTGAGGATGACTATACCATAGTAGAAAGAAAACAATATTTTTGAGAAGTAGAAAATCAGAATATCCAAGAGAGTGTTCAGGAAGGTAAGGCTAGAAAAGCAGTTAGGATGCAACTGTGGTCCTTGAATGGAAAGCTAAGTAAGGAGTCTAGACTTCATTCAGTGGTATGAAACCAAAACCTTTACGAGCAGGGATAACAACATGAAAGTGGTGGTGCCAAACAAATGGAAGCAGCAAAGATGATGGTTTGGAGAGGGAAAAGTCACTTAGGATGTTCCAGGACTAGTGATTCAGATATGAATTGCTAAGAGCCCAGTATCTCAAAGATAGTGAAAATGCAGAGGAAGAGACAGAAGTGATTCAGAGCATTAATTGCCTGAGTTTGGTAACTAATTAGGAACAGAAAATAGGAGGCAGAGCAACTTAAAGAAAACCGCAAAATTTTAAGGTCTGAAATAACTAGAAAAAGGACGATATCGTAAAGAAACAAAAGAGTCCAAGGAATCTAGCAAGCTATGATATGCTGACTTTAAAAGTGACTTCCCAAGTAGATGCATGTCCAGCAGGTAATTAAGGGGAGACATGGGATTAAATTCAAGAGATAGGTCAAGTCTGGGGTTGAGAATGATGGTGCTAGATTTAATTCACGGAAATCACTAAATCTACTGTGAGAATCATCTGATGTGTTTTACAAATCATAAATTATTCTGCCAAAAATATGAGACATCCATTAACATAGACAGTGTTTGTGTAAAATTTCCACAGGCAATTCCAAGAGAGGGACCAAACAAGACAGACTCAACAGAAAGGTTCAGGTAGGTGGACTTAACGCTGGCAATGACTATTCTTCCCAATGACCACAATCAGACATGTGCTTGGTGAAAATAAGTGTGTCATTCTGAAACATTGCCAGCAAAATCAAAAACTGCTCATGCCTCTTAGGACTATTTGTCAGATAAAGGCCATGGAGAGGTGAGTTTGAAAGAAGGTCGCCGGTACCACAAGGTACCTTCCCATGATTCCAGTCATGTATATACCTCAGAGTAAGAGTAGTTATGTTTGGGTAACCTTGAACATTTATGTATTTGTACAGGTAGAACGTAACATGATTATGTTAAATCTAAGAGATTCTCTAAAAGGTCTAATTACAAGGGATGCTTAAACACATTAAGCACTAGTGAACAGAAAAACCCCAGGGGCAGAGGGGCGGAGCAGGGTTCTAAAGTTCCATCTCCAAGGGGGTTAAAAAAATAAATCTTTCTGAAGTTCCCGCAAATAGGTAAAATTTTTTATCATTGCATGCTGTACCAAATCGATAGGATTTTATCTATTTTGAGAGATAACCCTAAAGACAGTAAAAATATACCTGAATATTAAATACTATAATACTGGATGTCACAGTGCAGCTTCATTGGAGAGGGAGACCTAAGACAATATACTCTAAGTCCCTTTTCGTAAAATAATGAGGTAATGACTAAGGGGAAAGGCATGGAGACTCTGAGAAGGCCAAGAAGAAATACATTCCACACCTACACAGAACAGTCTATATGAACATATATGTGCCACCCAGCACATCGGCTTCAATAAAGGCAAAGAGGCACACTAATTTGGACGATTTATATAATAAAAGAACTCCAACTATAAAAACTAATCAGGCTGAGCCAAATTCATGAGGAAAAACTCAGAAGCTCTGGCCAGGCCTCCTAAAATGTTGGGAGGTAGAGGGAGACTAAAGCAACACTTCTTTGACTGGGATACAATTTAACTTCAAAAGAACAATGGAAAGCTTTTTACATCGCCCTGTCTCACTTTTAAAATGCAGGATAATTAAGAGTGGAAAACTTTACGAATGCAACATTGAAGAGTTTTAAAAGAATTTCTTACTTTTCATTTATGTAAAAACAAATGGATTTTCTTGCACCATACACTGAATATTAATAAACAGATTCAGAGCAAAACTTGAGCGTAGAGGTAATATTTTTAAAAATTCAGAAGTGTTAAATTTTAAGAAGTAGATTTACAACTGCCACTACTTTGGGTGATTTTTTCAGCTTCTTAGTGTCTCCTCATTTATGTCTTTTAACTTTTCACATATCAGAAACTAGGATTCGGGGGAGGGGGGCAAGGGCAACATATGTAACCTAAACACCTGTACCCCCATAATATGCTGAATTAAAAAAAAAAAGAGAGAAACACCAAAAAAAAAGAAAGAAAGAAACTGGGATTCTGTAGCATATGGGTAAGATCATTCCATAGTAGGGAGATAATGTAATCACCGCCATTAACCAAAACCCAAGCATTTTTAAGCCACATAAAACTACCATGGCTTAGTCTTACTCCCTGAATCTCAAGTATTCTAAAACTTTTGCAGCTCAAATCAACTATAAATGAAAATAGAAATAAGGAGAGAGTTCAAAAGCATGGCTGCATTCAGCTACTGTAGTAACTGGTGGATGTTCACTCATTCAACAAGTATTTTTGAGTAGGAACTATTCTAGGCACTAGGGATGCAGCAACAAAGTTCTTTCCTTGTGCAGCTGCCATTCTAATGTCAACTGAGCTATTCTCAGAGCTAAATGCTCACAGTGTGACTTTTTTCCCCTACTTATGACCTTGAGTTGAAAAAAATAAAGCAAATAGTAAATATAAAACTCAATCAGTGCCCTGGTTCAATAAGACCTCCCAGGAATATGATTTTTAAAAAACAACAACAACACACACACGCACACACACAAAACAAAACAAAAAACAAAACCAGAAGCTATGTGTCTTTTCTACCTCTTTGGAAACATTAAAGTCTTGGAGTAGCCAGGGCATTGTGGCTCGGGCCTGTAATCCTAGCACTCTGGGAGCCCAAGGCAGGAGGATCGCTCAAGGTCAGGAGTCAAGACCAGCCTGAGCAAGAGCGAGAACCCGTCTCTACTAAAAATAGAAAGAAATTAGTTGGACAGCTAAAAATATATAGGAAAAAAAAAAAATTAGGCGGGTGTGGTGGCGCATGCCTGTGGTCCCAGCTACTCGGGAGGCTGAGGCAGGAGGATGGCTTGAGCCCAGGAGTTTGAGGTTGCTGTGAGCTAGGCTGATGCCATGGCACTCTAGCCCGGGCAACAGAGTGAGACTCTGTCTCAAAAAAAAAGGTCTGGGAGTTTTCAGGGTTCCAGACACAACTTCATCATCAGTGTACCGCATTTCTCTGCCAGCTGTGAGGCACAGATAAGCAGCTAAAATATTTCCTAAACGAAAAACAACCATGCTCTCCTTGAAAAAAAAATTCCAATACGGCGTCAGAAGCAGCTGAACTCCAAGTTATAACCACATTTCTGTATCAAAGAACCTTTACTAGTAATAGTCTACTGAACCAGCAACACTTGTTAATTTTCACTATAACGAGTAAAAGCTGTTTCAATAGATAATGACCAAAAGACCAATCATGCATAATTCTAACTACATTAGTGAAGAGTATGTGTTTCATTTTTATTTACATAAATTGATTTTTTTTTAACATGGGAAAGGTTCTAAATACATTCTCTAAAGGAAGCTGTTCAACAGACAGATTTTGAAACAGTTGGTTAGTGATCAATGCTTAAGATCATTTGTCTTTTAGTGGCTGAAATGCTGACAGCCGCTTTTCTAAATGTGGACCCAAAAATGTTAGAAGTCAAAAGCAAAGAGTGCTCTAGCATTTTTAGACATTAAGTCAGTTAAGTCAGCTGCATTTCACATGGACTTACTGCTTTTCACATCTCAACAGGGAAGAAAAGAAGCCCTGACCATGTTCTCAGAAAAGATTAACTGCGACCAAATTGACTTTAACAAATTTCATTGATACTCTTTTAAATCACCTATTTTAGAAGCATTTTCCATTTAAACTTAATCCATGGGGGGGGGGGAGATAATCAACCATATATAATGTCTTTACCACTAGAAGAGATGAAAACCAAAGATCACATACAATCTGCCAAAAGGGGTTAAAAATTTTAAGAATGTAAAAGGTATTTTATTACGTTCTGACTTGCTCTTTATAATCACTTCTACATGTACAACATTCACTTCATACTTCTGATATATTAAATCATTAATATGACTGTAAGTTTATGAGCAATTTGTAATGTTATTTTCTGGCTCCATATCCTCCACAAAAGATCATGGGGTAGCCATCATTTCACTGTAGAAATTAAAAATTCAAAATCTAATTTTATAAAGCAGCATTTAGGTTCTCCATCTGAAAGGAAGAAATGTTCCCTATCTCCTAAGAAAGAAAAAAACTCTTATAATTTAACAGAGAACAAAAGAAACTTAAGTCTCACTTGTTATGATGATAGGAAATCCAGGCATTCAATCACTAGAAATTAACTGAATTTAAAGCCAAGCAGGGTCATTTTATCTAAGTGCCACAGGTAGTTCAATATTTATAATTGCTATGGAAAGATCAGAAAGACTAGCTCCAGCATTGGAAAAAGGTTTCTTGACTTCTGTTCCTTTGACTAGTTCCCAGGTCTACCTTTGGGAAATTAACAGAAGGCAAATTCCTGCATATTCATTAATGTCCTGCCACTTGTTCTCAATTAACCTCCAGTGAAGTGGAAAGAAGTAACTCTGGTTACCCCCATCCTCCCCCTCATTTCTTCCCTACTTTGCCCCAAATCAGAGTCCTCACCAAGAATGCCTAAATCAAATGTTCTATTTTTTTTTCCAAAGGGGGTGGGAGGAGGATTTGAATTCATACCTCCTCACGGAAACTTAAATTTTCCTAATTATAATCTTATAATGACTTCTGCCCCTCTTAATATATATGATTATATCTTAAATAACATTAGACAGCAGACTGTCCCTCCTGCCTCCTACCACTCAAATAATAAAATTTTAACTGCATTTTCTTGGACAAAAGATCCAAAATGATCAATCCCTATGAAGAGGAGCTTTAAAAACAGGTTCCAAAAGTTTTCTTAAAGTAAGGTTTAAATTAAGAGCTCCCTCCAAAAAAATAAAGAAAAAAAGAACTCCCATTTATGTACTCAAGAGAAAAAAACTAATCAATGAGATAGGCAAAGACCAAAAATGTGGGTTTCTTAAGGCAACTAAAATACTGGCAAAATTCATGATAAAAACATAACAACGTCATTTTGAAATATGCCAAATTTACACTGCTTATTCTGTTACATTTTGCTTCTAGATCCTGTCATAAAACAGAATCTCCAAACTCCATCCTTTTTATACCATCCCCCTAGCTTGCCACTGGAACTATAAAGAGTATGCTCATGTATAAATGAGCATGCTTTTTTCCTATTTTGCCTACCTATACGAGATATTAAACACGAATTCTAGAAAAAATTCGGAAGTAGACTATACTCAAAAAATAGCTATTTAGGGGCCGGGCACGGTGGCTCACGCCTGTAATCCTAGCACTCTGGGAGGCCGAGGCGGGCGGATTGTTTGAGCTCAGGAGTTCGAAACCAGCCTGAGCAAGAG
>NW_012145634.1:1031222-1038316 GCF_000956105.1 Propithecus coquereli
TATTTAAATTTTATAATTCCGGTCATACTAGCTACACAGTATATGAGAAATGAAAGCTATTCATATTTTGCATATTGCTTATCAGTATATGAATATTTTACTAGGAATGTTAATGCTCCTTTCCCCATCTATAAACAAACAGACTCTCAAAAGTTCTGGCTCCTTCTACTCAGTTTTATGCAGAGTAACAAGCATCAAAATGGACAAGGACCAGAAAGCTAAATGAAAATTCAGATGTATCCTTTAAGCATATGACTTAACAGTGAAAAGAAGAAACAGATTTGAATTTTTAACTGCTGTCATCATAATTAAACACTGTCCGACTCCAGCTAGCCAAAAGGAATATTCAGAGAAAAGAGACAAAATTCAAATAGTAGAGGCTGTGTGAAATAAGAACCCACTCTTCTAACTGGCCTAGTTAAAACTTATATTCTGGCAATTAGGAACCGAGCTACTCATATTTTTGAGCACAAGCCAATAAAAATGCAAGTAACCACACACCACAATGTGGGCTCTGTTTAAATGGTGAGCTCAAATACCTACTCTTTCTAAGCAGTTCTCCTCACACTGTTAAATGGCCAAAAGACCAGAAATTATCTTGACCTGAACACCATCTTCAATTCAAAACATACCCAGAAAAAGGTCCGCCCTCTTAAACAAATAATATTTATCTCATGTAAACAGAGGGATACATGTTGCCATCCAAACATATTTAGGAAGAAAATGAACTTTTTCAGCTAAAACCAAAAAGCAGAATTTTTACTTTAAAAAAAGGCAGGCAAAAGTACAAAGTTAAATCAGGGCTAACAAGAACTAAGTTTTTAAGTAAAAGGGCTTTCTCCCTTTACACTTTTAAATAACTGCATTTAAATCAACATCTCAGAAAACTTCAGACAAGCCTAAGTTCACACTGAAGACAAAAACTAAAACTTTGAATTGAAAAAATTCTTACCCTATCATTTTCTTTAACCCATTAATCAGAAAATGGGGAAGAGGGTTGTTTAAAAAAAGCATAGTGGCTAAATTACTTACATTCATACTAAACATACTAAAATATTAGTGAAATATTCCCTGAAGATGAAAAATTTTCTCTAATATACAGTCTAATAGAAACCTATTCGGTACACATTACAGAATATTCCAAGTATATAGTTTATACAAAAACATTAATGTGAAGCATGAAAAAGACAATCCATACAGACAAGTAATTGGAATTCTCAACTTTCCAGTAAGTGTGTGAGCTTAACCACTAATAATAATATCCTATCTCCAAGGTCAACTTATGTTTCTTGCATTTTCCAACATAAAAATAGTTTGTCAAAGAAACTAATGTCTGAGGCCAGGCGGGGTGGCTCATGCCTGTAATCCTACCACTTTGGGCGGCCTAGGTGGGAGGACTTGAGGTCAGGAGTTCATGACCAGCCTGAGCAACACAGGGAGACTTCGTCTCTACAAAAAAAAGCAAGAAAAAGAAAAAAAGAAATAGAAAAATTAGCTAAGTGTGGTGGTGCACACCTGTAGTCCCAGCTATTCAGGAGGCTGAAACAGGAAGATCACTTGAGCCCAGGAGTTTGAGGTTACAGTGAGCTAGACTGACGCCATGACACTCTAGCCGGGGTGACAGAGCAAGACACCATCTTAAAAAAAAAAAAGAAGCAGCTATGTCTGAAAGTGGAGAAAGGACTAACATTTATCCAAGCTTTCTGGTAACCATTAGGCCTATGACTGGACAACACATTCTGTACTCCTTGTGTTTCTGGTCAGGACATGTATATATGCCTAAAATGCAAGACAATACACTTGGGAAGAACGTACACTTTTTCCTTTCTAGTGATTTACATCTTCAGGTTTTCCTACGTCTAACCTAAACCCTATATTCTGCAGCATATATTTTTTCAATAGGAATACTCCATTACCAGTGTTTCCATGGTGTAGTATACACATCACTGGTGATATCTGAGATGACTTAAATGGAACACAAATACCTTTAAAAGAAAAAAAACTACATAGTTAGGCTAGTGAGCATTAAAAAAAAAAATTCTACATTTTACTGAATCTGAGATGCCATGGAATTCAAGAGACACCATTATATATACTAACTCTCACTCTGAGGGCTGCTTTTTAAAATTTCGTCCATGAGCTTTTGTTACCACTATTACCTTTGCCTGATTTACACATCCCACTTTATCCACCTGGATAAATCCCATGTTTCAAGCCACGAACTGAAGGATACATTTCACTGTGAAAGTTTCCTGCAGAGTTTACTGTGCCATTTCAATAGAGCTCTTTCAATTTATAACACTTACTACATGTCATAATTATTTATCTCTCTGTCCCACCAGAAGGATGAGTTCCAAGATAGGTCATTTTCTTGAGACAGAGTCTCACTGTGTTGCCCGGGCTAGAGTGCCGTGGCGTCAGCCCAGCTCACTGCAACCTCAAACTCCTGGGCTCAAGTGATTCTCCTGCCTCAGCCTCCCACGTATCTGGGACTACAGGCATGCGCCACCATGCCCCGCTTAATAGGTCATTTTCTCAATCAACATTTGAACCCAAGGGCCTAGCACTATGTCAAACATGAGAGGCATTACAATATGGCTTAGTAAATAAGAGTACAGATTCTGGAATCAGATAGTTTTGGATCCAAATTTTGGCTCCAGAACTTACTCTGTCACTTTGAGACATTCACTCAGTTTCCTTATCTGTAAAATGGAGATAACATTAGAACACAGGGATATTGCGCTAATGTGCTCAAATCAATGATCAATGAATACTAATTCTAATGAAGAGGAGGAAGATGCTCAGTAACTATTTTTCAGACAAAAAACAAAAATAATCTAGGTGGGCTGGCCCAAGTGCAGTGGTGTTTACAACTAATTGATCACAACCAGTTACAGATTTCTTTGTTCCTTCTCTACTTCCACTGCTACAACTTGGCTAATCTTTAAAAAGATTTCTTAAAAATTGCTTAAAAATCTAGGTGAGTAAGAAATTAACCAGGGCCCACTCAATAAACGTTTCAAGCACTCCTGTGTGCATTTCAAATCTCTATATTCTCATTCTTACCATAAATTCAATGTTTCTACCTGCTGGTCTTCACATAGAATAAACTATCAGGAAAGGTAAGTTTCCATTATTTGTTATAAACTTTTTTTTTTTTTTAAGTCCTCATCACGGGAAGGTACATTATAAACTTTGAAAGCCTAAAATAATAAAGTAATGTGTGATTTTGCTAAAGCAAAAATTTTAGTCAGGCATTTGAGATCAAGTAAGAAGATATCATTTAAGTGAGTGGGCCAATCCAACATGAACCATTATTCTCTACACATTCTCAGTTAACTCTCAGGGTACTATTATTGTATTATTGTAACATCTGCCAAGATCTACAACAAGGTCCCCCCAAAATTAGGACCTTCCATCTCAACTACAAGGTCTCCCCCAAATGAGGATCTTACTCTTCCCCTCTAAAACATTCTACGTTCATTTCAAATGCCTTGCCATGGTTTTTTATTTCCTATACCCAGACTGCCTTTTCTCTCCAAACCAGACCCCAAGAGCTCTCCTAGCATTCCAAGCCACTAAACTTTTACTGCATTTTTGCAAGTACACATGATTTAGCATTTATTCTCTTTTATCAATGTCTACCTCTCTCCCCCTCCCAACTCCTTTTCCCTTCCCTGCCACACTACAAGTTCCCTCCAGAGCTACTCAAAATGATTAATCAATGAAATAATATTACTAAGAGTTTTGGGACAATAAAAGTTCTTCTCAAAAACAGTGAAAGCCAAAGCAGGAGGATCGCTTGAGACCAACCTAGGTAATGTAATGAGACCCTGTCTCTACAAGAAGCAAAAAAACTAGCCAGGCATGGTGGCATGTACCTGTAGTCCCAGTTATGGGAGGCTGAGGCAGGAGAATCGCCTGAGCCCAGGAGACTGAGGCTACAGTGAGTTATGATCATGCCACTACACTCCAGCCTTCAGTGTGGGTGACAGAGGAAGACCCTATCTGTCCCCCCCCAAAAAAAAGCAATTAAAAATAACCTGAAGTGATAACTGATTCTCATTATAATCCATGGGAATACTGGAGTTTTCTACTTTCACGTTCCAGCATTAAGCTAGTAATAGATAATAAGTGGTCATAATTAACTGTAAACTGTCGTTTCATGGAACGTGTAAAAAGAGTTCTTGAACCAAACAGAACAGATGAAATACTAGTCCTCATCTTTACTTCAGCAGTTGTACGAAAGTTGTCCTAATTCCTGAACTGGCATTAACATAATGCCACTTTTGTATAAAAGGAAGATGGTTTTTGTAAAGATAAAAATACTGCTTTAAAACAAGGATATAGAGTATGAAAGTTCAACATGCACAGATATGCAAAAGTGACAGCAAGAAGGTGATCTTATTCCTCTTTGATCTCTTCGAGGCCATCGTATAAAATCAGGAGGCCATATAATCTTGCTTTGGTTAAGCCATTCCTGAAGTAATTTTTTACGTTCCATTCTTTGTGTAACAATTTTGTTTCAAATCTGAAAACTAGCTTTCTTGCCCTGTCCTTTTCTCAACCTTTCTTGAGCTAACAAAGGAGAAGTAGATAGACAGGTTTCATCAACAGGTGAGACTATAAAGTGGTTTCTTCTAACTTGAAGGCAAGGTAATTTTTCAATCAAGTATATGTAATGCTTTCTAATAACTGGCAAAGAACCTGAATGGTATTGCATCCACATGAATAACTGACTCCATAGCATCAGAAAGCATGGTAATAATATGTGGTATACTACCCAGAAAGAGCAAGAGCTTTACAGCTACACCAAATTATTTCTTAAATAAAAAAACAAATTTAAAAAAAGTAACAGGACAAGGAGAAAATACTCCCAAATCAAGCAACACACAAACTTAACCTAGATTAATAAATTGACTGTGACCAGCTGTTAATAAGCTTGTATTATTAGCAGTTACCTTTTATTAAGCACTTCCCTATATTCCAGGTACTGTTTTTAAAGTATTATACATATTAACTCATTTAATCCCACAATGATTGTATAAGGAAGCCATCATTCTTGTTCCTATTATAGTTACAGCTGAAAAACACATATACAGAGAAGTAAATTTCCCAAGGTCACTCCAGCTAAGTGGAAAAGGTAGAATTCAAACCCAAGCATTCTGGCTCCATAGTTTACATTGTCAACCTCCATTCCATACTGTCTCTCCATTCAGTAAATTTCATGTTAAGTGTATTGCTCATAAGGAGAACCAATAAGAAGCCCTTGTGTACTGACAATATATTTCTTTTATACATGTCCTATTACATTTTCAAAGAATATGGGCTTTATTCATATTCATTCTCCCACAAAACTAGAGATTTTCATCAATGTTTTATTATCCATTGTCTGAAGAATACTACTTGACATTTGTTCCTAAAAATCTTTATTCTTCACAAGCTCTTGTCACTTGTCAAGATAATTCTGAACTCTAGTTCTATCCTCCAAAGAGCTGACAAGTTATCTGTGAACTTAATGGGCATACTCCCTATTTGACTATCTATATCACTGCTGACAATATATGACAGAGTCCAACCCCAACCCCTTTATAAGACCATTCGTTATTTCTCTCTCATCTGATAGCAAACCAACAGTAAACAACGAAATTATCTCTAATCTGTTTTGCACCATTTAGCAATAAGACATATTTTCGTCTCTTATAGATGAAGGTGCCGCCAGGGATAATTAAAAGCTTTCCTAAAGTTAAAATACAGCCATTGCTTGCCTGTGTTCCACAGACCTGTTCCCATTATAAAATATATTGTGTTGTAGGAGAAATTGTTTTCAAAGCTATCTAATTTATTATTTCATCTTTAAGGTCTTCAAAACTTTTGGATCATGCAGATACTTAAAATTTTTTTAAGGTATAATTGAACTATAACAAATTGCACATATTTTAAATTTATTCTTTTCAGTTTTTTTTTTTACTGTGTTAAAATATGTTTTACAGTTTTAACCATTTTTAAGTGTACAGTTTAATAGCTTTGAGTATACATTTCCAGACCTTTTTAATCATCCCAAACTGTAAGCCTGTACTCATTACTTTACAACTCCCCATTAACTCCTCCCCTCAGCCCCTGGTAATCACTATTCTACTTTGTCTCTATGAATCTTATAGGTACCTCAAATAAGTGGAATCATAGAATATTTCTTTTGTGTCTGGTTTATTTGAGCATAATATTTTCAAGATTCATCCATGTTGTAGCATGTATCAGAATTACATTCCTTTCCAATAATAATATTCCATTATCTGTATATACCACATTTTTGTTGATAAATTCATCCATTGATGGATATTTAGGTTGTTTCTACCTTTTGGCTATTATGAATAATACTGCTATAAACACTGGTGTACAAAAATCTGTTTAAGTTCCTAATTTTACTTCTTTGGGATATATACCTAGGAGTGGAATTGCTGAGTCATGTAGTAATTCTATGTTTAATTTTTTTTCTTGAAGAACTGCCATACTGTTTTCCACAGTGGCTGTACCATTTTACATTCCCACTAGCAACACACCGGGGGTTCAAATTTTTCTACATTCTAGGCAACATTTTTCTACTTTTTTGATAATGGCCATCCTAATGGGCATGAAATAGTATCTCATCATTGTTTTGATGTGTATTTCCCTAATGACTAGTGTTGAGCATCTTTTCCTGTGCTTACTGGTTATTTGTATAACTTCTTTGGAGAAATGTCTACTCAAGTCCTTTGTCCATTTTTGTTCTCTATATATTCTAGATAGTAATCTCTTATTAGATATATGATTTGCAAATATTTCTCACATTCTTTGGGCTGCCTTCTCTTGACAGTATCCTCTGATGTACAAAAGTTTTTTTAATTTTCATTAAGTTCAATTTATATTTTTTCCTTTGGTTGCCTGTGCTTTCAGTATCATGTCCAAGATATCATTGCCAAATGCAATGTCATGAAGCTTTTCCCCTATGTCTTCTAAGAATTTTATAGTTTTAGCTCTGACATTGAGATCTTTAATCTTCGATTACCCAAATACTCTTTTTTTTTTTTTTTTTTGAGACAGAGTCTCACTCTGTT
>NW_012145634.1:1038481-1040059 GCF_000956105.1 Propithecus coquereli
TTTTTAGTAGAGACGGGGTCTCGCTCTTGCTCAGGCTGGTCTCGAACTCCTGAGCTCAAACACTCCGCCCGCCTCGGCCTCCCAGTGTGCTAGGATTACAGGCGTGAGCCACTGCATCCGGCCACCCAGATACTTTTAAAAGCACAAATACCATACTTGCAAATCTATAAATAAACTATTTTCCAGTTTAAGTGTTTGGTTAGACTTACTAAAATCTATGTTATAGAAAAAGTCACAGATATGTAAGTATATGTTCAAGAGGTTGATTTATGTCCTTTTAAATTTTTAAATTGGAATTAGGTAAACAGATATACCATGCTATGGAATATTATGCCCTCCTAAATACAGGATTGGGTAAGTGACCCAGGCTGACCAAATAATACTCTATTCCCTTGACCACAGGAACCAACCAGAATAATTCTCTACTAGAGCCATGGTTCCCTAGCACTGCACTAAGGCACTCTGGGGTACCACAGTAAATTCACAGAGGCACTATAGGACTACTTAAATTTTTTAAGAAAAAGCAATAATTGACATTTAATGGACCACACAAACTACTGTCTGAGGTAATTCATAGTTTCAACCTTAGCTCAAAAACATTCCTGTTGATGACATTTCTTTAAGCAGCTGGGTTTTTACCCATTGCTATGACAAAAAAGTACTACGTAAAAATCAACGTGAAACAAAAAATGGCAATGGTAATGTCTAATCTGATTCCAAGGTTTGAGACTCTGAACAGTAATCAACAGGCAAAAATGTTTTCTTTCAATTCTGTGTATTAATTTTTCAAATAGCTAAATTGTTAGAATGTAAATATTTAAGATGTTTGATCCTAACTGCGTAATAAATAGAACTGTTAGCTATCTCTTTTGGCCTAGGGGCAACTATGGAAAAAACTACTAAGACACTAAATGGAAGAAAAGAGTTTGGACTGCCCATCCATGAGCCAGGAGAAGCCTGAGAGAATCACACCAATGTCATAAGATACACAAAGCTACAGTACTTGAAACATTGTTTCCCCACTTCCAGTCCTCGTGGTCCCTAAAGCACGAGCTACAATTCTTACATAATTCTACCAATTATGTAAGATGCTTCAGTATCCTGTCAATAAACCCATATCTTCCTTTTGGTTAATCTGTTTAAGCTCTAACTGAGTTTCTGTCACCATAAACCAAGAGCCCTAAATAAACAAATCAGATGATTCACACATTTGGCCTGATTTTCTTAAAAAGTAAAATAGCCAAAGAGGCAGAATTGGGGACTTACTGTAACTCAATTACATATTATTCCACTTACTATTTCCTATACCAGCTGAACACAAGATACTTTTCCTAGTAATTATTAGGCTTTACCTATTAGACATTGAATACTTAACAAAATTTTTTTAAAGTCTTATATAGTTTGACAAAAAATATTCATTTGAATTCATTTTTCATAACATGGTAATATAGGTATAATATCTTCTCCTTCATACTAACATTAGAAATTAGATAATTTCTAAGCAATCTGGAATTCTAATATGCTCAAAAATCACAGCTTAAAAGAAAAATAGGGCCGGGCGCAGTGGCTCACGCCTGT